>NW_002987112.1:106937-114875 GCF_000006295.1 Pediculus humanus corporis
AATTTTTAATTAATTTTTTTTTTATCGTTAATTAATTTATTTAAATATTATTTTAATCGACTCATTTTCTCTCTTTTTTTTTTTTTTTTTACTTAAAACCTCCATTAATCACGCAAATCCCGGATAAATTCATTAACTCGTTTTTTTAAATGTAATTATAAATGAAGGGGGGATGTGTTAGAGTTTTTTTTACGTAATCCCCTTTCGGGAATAAAATAAAATAAAATAATTATAAAATAATCATACCTTTAAATGACGTCAGATATCCAAAAAAAAAAAAAAAAAAAATTCACCACTAATAAATGAACACAAATTACCGGTAAAAAATTGTTGTATACAAAAGACGTGTTAGTGTGATTTAAGAAAGACGAATATTAAAAATCCTCGTTTATCCAGTATAATCCTTTTATATATACTTCCTTTGCGTATAAGGTACGCCCACTGCGCCAGGGACTTTAAAACAGGTATACGTGAAATAAAAAAAAAAAAACACACGCGCTAAGAGAGGGAAAGGCAGATAGAAAAAAAAAAAAAAAAAATTAAATTTTTTTTTTTTTTTTTTATTTAAGTGGGAGAAAAGAAGACGGAGTCGAATGCGATTCTCTCATTACTTTGCATGCCGCTAAGTTAGAAACTAATCAGTTAAAACAAGAAAATAAAAATAAATTTTTTTATTATTATTATTTTGAGAGTTGAATTAGTAAATTATTTGTTTTGTTATATATTTAATTGATAGGTTTTGCATTTTACAATTATTGGTCAAAGGTTTTCATAGAGGTTTGTTTTCCATAGAGGAACCGATAAAATTCATTTTTATAAAAAATTCACGCGAGATAAACGTAATTATTTGATGATAACATTTTTGGTATTTATTTTGAATTACACAAGAGTAAGAATCAGTTTAGAATTTGAAATTGCAATTTTTTTTTTTAAACGTGTAATTACATTTAAGACCATAACCGCCCTCCCCCCCGCTTTTATAAATGTATGAAATTTTGAAACCGATTTAAAAGATTTAATAATGAAATATATAAGTCACAAGGTTTCTTTCTGATGGAGTATGGTGTGAGTAACTTTTTAAAATCAAAAATATTATTTTCAGTGTAATTATGTCGAAAGTCGTTTTAGATCGAGGAAAACTTCATCTCATTTGCAGGGATGATTTTTTTTTTTTTTTTTTTTTCGCATAAATTTTACTTGGCCTCTCATTATTATTATTATTATTATTAATAAATACGCGTATATGGTTATTTATATAAAGCTGTGACTAATTTATTTTTTACGTTTCGAAATATAATAAAAAAAAAAAAGGAAAGAACAATAATAATAATAATAATAATACTATCATTTAGGTTTTGTTCAATTAGCGGTCACTTTAATTATAATTGATATGTATTAATTTTCAGTAGCGTTCTTCCGTTAAAAGATGCATAAGAGAGTGAAAGTCTTTTATTCTATCAAGGTCATCGTTTAGTCTAACGTGCTAACCAGCTGGCTTGCTATATAGGTATCCAGGTATCCATCCATCCACGAGCGAGCGAGTTACCTCGCAAGATTTTATAAGTTTATTGTTTCAATAAACGTTTTCATTTAAACGTAATGGTACCAGTTATTTCTCAAGGTTTTTTTTTTTTTTTGCGATAGTTTTTATTTATACTGTTTGCACAAAACACAATTATGTAAATGTTAAATATTTTTCTTAATTCCCCCCCCTCCCCCTCCCCCCGTACACGCAAGGGATAAATAATGTAAATGGAGAGCATCGTTTGTTTTGTATAAAACAATCGTTACAAACAGTTTTTTGTACTATCGTTTGTTTGCCGTCGTCGAATATTTTTTTCTTTTGCAATAACCTTATTTATTGACATCTATCGTTTTTTCCCATACATAATAATAATTATTTATTTAAAATACGCGTACAATCTCACGCACGCGCACGCTCACGCACACGCAGATATATACTTTATATATTATATATAAGTGATAATAAAAAAAAAAAAAAAAAATTATATAACTCAATCCCATAACTTTTGTTTTCTTTAAATGACGTAATATTTTTCTTTTCTAAACGAAAAATTTTAATAAAATAATAATAAGTATATATATATATATACTTAATTTTTTTCAATTGTTTGCATTGAGAAAAAATTTTTTTTTATATAATAAAAATAATTCTCATAACTAATTTTTTATTATTATTATTATTATTGTGTATTTTTAGTTACGCTAAAACTTTCTTTGTGACGAAAAAAGAAAAAAAAAAAAAAAAACGCGAAATAAATAATGACCTTATACATAAGGTACAAAATTATTATTATTATTATTATTTTTTAAACATAATTCATAATATAGATGTGACTTTTTTCGGTATATCACAAGTGCCAAAAAAAAAAAAAAAAAAATCAAAAATTTTATATTATAATAAAAATATAAAACCTTGATTTTTTTAAATTATGGCACAATCCTTCATAAAAAAAAAAAAAAAAAAAAAACTAACAACAAACAACAAACAAATAAACAAACAATAATAATTAAGAGAGAAAAAACAATATTAAATATTCAGTTTGTTATTAAACGGTTTTAGTGCAAAAAAAAAAAAATTACATTCAAGGATATTTTTTTATTCAAGGTTTAAATTGTTTGTCTAAAGGGTAAATTATATTGTTGGCTCTTAAATACAATGATTGAAACCATTTTGTTTTCTGCATAATTACGTACCTGTATGTTTTTCACGTATTCGTCTATTAAAAATTTCTTTAATTCATCCTTCATTGTCTTAAAAAAAAATTAGGAAAAGGCGAACCGTTATGGTTTTTCTTTTTTTTTTCCACAGTGATAAATATTAATAATAATAAAAACGATTTAAGCTAATTCTATTATCAGCGCTTTGTACAAAATGTACACAAAATATGACCGTTTCTTAGTAGTAACAAAAAAAAAAAATAGGTTTTTTTTTATTTAAAAATTAAATAGCTTCAGGCATTCACGCGAATTCTACTGAACTTTAAAAAAAAAAAAAAAAAAAAAGGTATCGAGAATCATGCCAAACATCCTCCTTTGTTTTTTCCTAATAAAAATTTTTTATTTTAAATATAAAGTATGACGCACAAAAGAATAATAATAATTAAAAATATTTTTTTTTTTTTTTTTGGAGAAGGGTTTAAATCAATAGTTTGGTTTTTTTTTGTATATTTATTTGAGAAATTTTAACAAAACGATACCTGAATGTGAATGAGTCTTGTATGTTGAATCGTTTAAAAAAAAATTTAAATAATTTTGTGGAAAAATAAATTTAATTTTTTAGCAACTGCCATAATTCTGTCAAAAGCTTGTTTTCCCCCCCCCCCCCCCGTCATTGAAATACCTAATAATTCTAGCTTAGATGTCAAGGTTGCTAATATACGTACTTAACGCACACACACACACACAAAAAAAATGCAAAAAAAAAAAAAACAATGAAAATTTTCATCATTTCATTTTAAGGAAGTGATGTGGAATAAATGATTATGATTATTTGTTTAAAAAACGACAATGAAAAAAATATATAAGGAAGTATGATTGTTTTTCAATCGGATGATTCCACCTCCTCCCTCCCAAGTGTTCGTATTCGTATAAATTTTTCAATTGATTTATACCAAATCACCTTTACACCTAGTGTATTATTATTATTATTATTATTATTATTATTATTATTATTATTATTATTATTATTTTCATTGATTTAAAAAAAAAATTAAATTGGCCTCGGGGTAGAAACCGTTAAAGCATACAAATTAATCGATTTCGATATATAAAAAGCCAAGGTCAATAACAAATATTTTGTATTTTTTTTTTATTTGAATAAATGTATTTTTTTCTTTGTCAAATGTCAAAAAAAAAAATTTTTTTTTTTCTAATCATTGAATGTGAATTGATTTAATCAATTATTTTCTATAATAAATATATTTATTTAAAATTCGTTTTATAAAACCGTCTGTCAAGTAGTATCTGTTTACATTTTTTTTTTTTTTAATTTTCCCATTATCAGTAAGGTGAATGAATGAATGAATGATAATTTTCGATTGTAAACAATGGTACTCAAAAAATTTTTTTTTTAACGGAAAAAAAAATTTTGTCTCCATCTTTTGTATTGTTTTTAAATTTCTATAATAATAATAATTAATTACAAAAATTTAAATTAACAATAATAATGGTTTTAATTAGGTAAAAAAAACAATAAGACAATAAATAATTATTTGATGATAATTTTCACGATAAACCAAAAAATGTAGGTGGGAAATTTTACGAATTGAGTTTATTATTATTATTTTTCGATTTATTGATTTTTTTTTTAGCAAAAAAACATTGATTAAAAAAAATTAATGTGATGGCATTTAAATTTTCCACGTATTGTCGCGTACCTTAATTTATTTTTTTTTTTTTAACGTGTCACGTGTCTATAGCTTAATTAAATTCCAATTTAAAATTCATGAATGTTGTTTTTTAAAATAAATGTTGACAACATCATGTAACTGATGCAAGTGGATTTTTTGGTATTTTTTTTATTTTTTTTATTATTATTTTGAAACTTAAAAGTTGACATAAATAATTTTTTTTTTGTTGTTGACGTAAATTAAATTCTCGTAAAAAAATTTTTTTTTGGTGTTTTTAACGGTACTAAAAGATAATCCGCGATTGATACGTAAAATTTTTATATTTTGTGATAAATTTTAAAGTTTAATAATTCCATGAGAGCTTAATTTCAGTCGTGAGAGTTCGGAATTTTCCGAATTGCATACAAATAAAAAAAAATTTCTTTTTTTATTTTTTTAAAAATAGGTCAAAACATATAATAAACAAAACAAAAAATAAAATTTTAATTCCCGCATAAATAATAATTATTTTGATGTATATCATCGCGGTGATGGTGTTGTATGAGTCGGTTTCATAATTTTTGAGTCTTTAGTGTAAAACCTGTCGCCATTAAAAAAAAAAAAAATGATGAAATCTATCATATAACGTTTTCACATCAGCTCTTCAATTTTTTTTTTTTTTTTTCTTTATAAATTTTTTTTAGATTTTTATTTAAACTTTGAAGGAAAAAAAATACGTACATCGTACGTACAAGGGAAAAGATATTATTTATGTAAATAAATGTTTAAAGTTGATGTATTAAAGACATAAAAACTTTACGATAAAGGTTTTTGATTTAAGCCTGCAAACATTAAGTCATTTTGTAACCAAACATTTTCTTTAAATCTTATTATAGGAAACATTGGAAAATTGTTGTCGATTTTCTTATTATAAAATCGGAAATACGAAAAAAAAAAAACGGAAAATAAATTAAAAATACAATTTTTTTTTTATACGTAAATAGTTAGAAAATAAAAATTAGAATTTTTTCACTTTCAACAAAATAATTATTTACTCGTAATAATTAATAATAATAATAATTTAGATAGAAAGCATGGAAGTGATAACAAACCGGATCGCAAAAAAACTTAATGTTGTACATAAAATTATAAATTAGGCTTACATCATTTAGGAAATTTATCATGATTTAAACAAAACGATTATAACCCCAGAGAGTTTGTGAATTAGATAACCTATAAAAGATTCATCGGTGAAATCAAAAGTTGAAAGAAGAAAAATTCGATTTCACGGTCGAACGCCATATTAAAATTTCAACCTGTTGTCAAAGAAAGTTTTTTTTTTACAACGGGCAAACGCTTCGTAATATTGTAAAATTCAATGTCATTTAGAAAAACAGTAGCCATTTTTCCTTTAAAAAAAAAAAAAAAAAAAAAAATTTTTTTCAATTAAGTAATCCGAACCTTGATTCAATAGGGTCAATACCTCAAGTAGAAAAGGAATTGCCATAACTGGTTTTTTTTTTTTTTTTTTTTTTATCATTCGTCTTATCGTACCTTTAAAAAAATTATTTAGCCTATAATTAATTTATTACCTGCAGCATCATCGATCCCTAGGATTTATGCAAATTCTTTAGAAAAAGCATTCAAAAAAAAAAAAAAAAAAAAAAAAAACGGTTAACCTTGTGCGCATCTTCGAAAAGTGATATCAATAAGACTTGGCCTGACGACCTTCGGACAACTCATATAATTTCGTGTAAAAACCTGATCTAAGTAGAGAAATTTTTTAGAAAAACGTACCAAAATAATTGACAACTTCCGAAAATTTTAAAATGAACTGTTTTTTTTTTTTTTTTTTTTTCTTTTTCTATCAAAAATGTGGCCAATGCAAACAAGTTTCGATTAAATTAGATTTTTATGTGACACTTTTATATTGTCAAATAATAAAATATTTATTTACATAAATATTTTATTTTTATTTTTTTCGTTCGTTATTCGTTATCATTGTCTTTTTAGAAACTAGTTTTCTTTTTTTCTTTTTTTTTTTTTTTTTGTTAACTTTTCGGAATTATGATGGTAAATGACAAACTGCATATATTTTTCATTCTAAAAAAAAAAAAAAAACTTTTACTTCCAACTGATAATAACTTTCATTTTAAATACTACTATTTTACCATTCATATGACGAGCCTAAATTTTTTGTATTTATTTTACATAATGGAAAGTGAGTGTATAAATAAATAACATGTAAGCACATGTCACACACACACACATGCGGTGTTTGTTTAACACAAACTTTATTTAAATTTTAAATTATTTAAAAAAACCGTTGAACCGTAATAACAAATTACAAATCGTTTTTTTTTTTTTATTTAAAAAAAAATAAAATAATGAGTAAACAATTTTTTTTTTCCGTTTGTTTGTTTGTTTGCGATTCTATAAAATAATTTAAATCGTGTTTATTAGGTATAAATAAATATACAAACATCATTAATTATATAAGAAAAAAATGATTGATGGTACAATCTCTCGTAAAACACTCTGAACATTCTAGAAAATTTATTTATTTTTTTTAAATATTATAATATTGGCGAATATAATATTATCTTAATGGATTTTTTTTTTTTTTTTTTAATCAGAAAAATGTAAAGAAATAATTTTTAAAATATTTATACCATAGTAGAAAATCATGTATCCTTTCAAATCTTTTATAAAAAATAATTATTTAATTCATGGATTCCGACCTCAGATATGAGGATATCAACTATTATTTACCTCCAGAAATTTTATTTATTTAAAAAAAACAATGAAATTTAATCGGCCAATGCCTTTATTAATTTTATATTTATTCATATTCGTATGAATTACGTATTTTTTAAAATATTTTTTATCGCATGAATTAATAATAATAATAATTATAATTTCATATTTAATGCAGAAGCAAAAAAAAAAAAAAATTAATTATGTCGTTTATATGTGTATACATATATTTATTTATTTATGTTATTTTAAACGTTTTATTTAACCTTTATGGCAGGAGCCCACGTGAAGTCGATCTTAAGTGGAAATATAATTTTTTCTTTTTAAATCAAACAACTTTTAATTCATATGAATTGTCAGATATGTAGCTAAGCTGCATATCAAATTTGATTACCGGTTAGGCTTTTAATTAAAAAAAAAACGAATCTAAGATGTCGGATATTTTATAAAAATTGAATATAAAATACGTTTAAATTTATTTTTAAAACGGGAAAAAAATTTTTTACATTATCTATTTCGAACTTAAATTTATATTAATAATAATAATAATAATAATAATATTTGCAAATGAAATGATTAAATTTTAATCCACGTTTTTCACGTATGTACTTAAAAACTTGGTATATCGTACCTAATCGATTATGGGTGGTGGCATTATTTATACGAAATTTTCCTAAGGAAATTTTAAAAGAAAGCGTTTAAAAAAAATTTTTTTTTTTTTTTTTGAAAATACGTGATCGGATTTTATTTTATCATAACGTTTCCTTTTTACGAAAATAATAATAATAATAATAATAATAATAATAATAATGATAATAATGATAATAAC
>NW_002987112.1:115112-139640 GCF_000006295.1 Pediculus humanus corporis
TATATATATATATATATATATATATATATATATATATATATATATATATATATTTATCTAAATAAATTTCTGACGGGGATTCGCCAATATTTCATCATCATTATCATTACCTGTAATTATTAAAAAAAGTTTTTACTTATTAATAAAAATGGTAAACCGTAAAATTAATATACGTGTGAATGTAAAATGTGTTTAGTTCTAATAATAATAATAATAATAATAATAATAATAATAATAATAATAATAATAATACACTTGAACAGTAAATATAATTAAATTTCATTTAAAAGTAGGGGGTGGGGGGTAGGGGGAGCCAAGATATGTCAAGATGGGAAATCCTTGAATGTTTATGTGTATAAATCATGTAGGTACCTTATTAAAATTAATTGCCATGTATAGTGTATGAGGATGGATGAATGCGTACTTGATCTATCTATCTATAAATTTGCGGCTAGGAAAATTATTGTGAGATTACGAGAAAGTACTTCCTTTTTATTATAAAATAATAATAATAATAATAATCAAAAAATTTTATCAGTTAATTACATACGTTGAAGAATATATATCGATAAGTTTGAGTGAATTTGAATTCATGTAAACGAACTTGATATTTCAAAAAAATAATTTTTAATTTGACAGATTTTAAAGTAATCGTGATTCAAAAAAAAAATTTTTTCTTAATAATAATAATAATAATAATAATAATAAATTTCATTAATATTTATCGAATTTTAAATTTCCCACTATAATATTTTATAATAGATATAAATTATTTTTATTATTAAATTTATTTATTTATTTTTTTTTTCGTTGTTGTTGAAATATTCCGTCAACTTCTTATTGGTTAATTTAAATACTCGATTAACGATACATAATTTTTTTTTTTTACCTTTGATAGTCAGTCGAACAAAAAAAAAAAATTAAATAAAAATATATAATTTTACCTGGTAAATTTATTATTATTATTATTATTATTATTATTATTATTATTATTATTATTATTATTTTCATGTGCCACTGACCTTTTAAAAAAAAAAAAAAATTATGAGTCAAAGTCTTTCGAATAATTCAAACTTATTAGTTTTTAAGTAATTTTTTTTTTTTTATTCATTTTAATATTGCGAAATAACCGATCATAATAGGCGCCTCCTCATAAAAAAAAAATTTCTTATTGTTTCAAGTTTTTTTTTTTTTTTTTTTTGTGTAAAATTAATTAATTAATAAAGTTTTTACGATTTAAACGAGTACGGGGGAGAGGGAGGGGGAAGGGGAAACAATAATAAGGTTAAATTTAAACTGTTTAATTTTCGGCGTGTGTTACTAAGACAAAGCACGTCACATCATAAATATTTTTTTAGCAAAAAAAAAAAAAACGGGTAAAATGTACAAAAAGTTAAACTTTCTCTCTAAATAATAATAATAATAATAAATTATTCATTCATTCAACATTCAACAAACAATAAAATTTATTTATTTATTTTTTTTTTTTTTAAATTTCACATAAATAAACCCAACGGAAAATATTTTCATTAAGATAATTATGACGATTAATGTTGTTTTCTATCAATTATGATAATTTCGAAGCACATATAAATTTTTTTAAATTTAATAAATAAAATGTAAATATTTAAATAATTATAATAATAATAATAATAATAAAAGGGCGGTAAACAAGTGATGAATCGTTTATACTAAAAAAAAAAAAAGAAAAAAATTTAATGATGATAATATTCACGAATTTACAAAATAAATATCATCAAAATTATTAAATTATTCGATATTTATTTGTTTATAATAATTTTTTTTTTTTTAATAATAAATAAATAATATAAGTATAAATATAAATATATTATAAAATAAAAATTTTTATTTTAAATGTTAACCGATTAATAATAATAATATTTTACGCGTTTTTTTTTTTGGTTTTTTACGACTTTTTTATTTATTTATTTATTTGTGCCGAATAAAAAAAAAATTTTTAGGCAAACATTTTATTTATTTATTTATTTAATATTAATTTATGTATTTGATCGATGAATGAAAAATATATTTTTATAAAAATGGTAGTAGTAGTATCATTATCAATAAGAAATGAAATTTTGAAAATTTTAATTATTTGAAAAAAAATATATATATATTAATTGATGGTTATTCGTTTAATGATAATAATAATAATAATTCGTGCGAATCACTTTGGAAAAAATTCAATTTAATAACGTAAAAAAAAAAAAAAAGTTAAATTTATTTGATGTTACGTAACGAGGATGAAATTATAGTTTTGTATATATATATATATTCTTTTCATTAACGTCGACACTTATTTCTTATTGTTTCACTCACGAAAAAAGAGTTAAAAGAGTAGCTTCATACGTGCAATAAGTGCGATGTTAATAACATTTTATTAATTATTGCTTCACCATTGAATCCGCCATTTAATCATTACATTGTCGATATTTATAAAAAATTTATTTTTTATTTTGCCTTTTTGTCATCGACCTTGTTCATGTGTCACAAACTTGTCACGAACTCATTTAAAACTTTTTGGCCTATATATATATATATATATATATATATATTATTATTATTATTATTATTATTATTATTATTATTATTCGAAATTAATTATAAAAAAAAAATCGGTATTTTATATACATATTGTGTTGAAACAAAAGTAATGAGAAAAAGAATCGACTTTGTTTTTAAAAAAAAAAAAAAAATGGCGGATGGCGGTTTAAAAACCTGGCAAAAGAATTTTTTTTTTTAAAAATAAAAAAAAATTTAAATTTATGCAAATGACATAGAAAATTTTTCTTTTTTTTTCTTTTTTTTTGTCGAAAACTTGTTTATAACGAATGTTCTAGATTGATGATGGCGACAAAACGAGACGCCAATAAATAATATCGATTCCATACATTTTTCTTGTATTGTTTATATTGTGGGATAATAAACTATGTTTTTCGGAGCCGAATAGTCGAAGAATTTTCAAAAAAAAAAATTAATATTTTAAAAATATTTTTCTAGGTTTTACCGTGACATTAATAAATAATAATAATAATAATAATAATAATATTAATAAATATTTCACTATTTTTTTTTTTTTAAATTCTTGATTTTGTTTTTTTTTTTTTTTCAATTAATTTCAAGTACAAATAACTGTTTCACAAGGGGGGAGGGAAAAATGATGATATTGCTTAATATTATTTAAATTTTTATAAAAATAATAATAATTATTCATGTGGCATTTTCACTGAGCTTAATTAAGCATATTTACTTTTCTTTTTATATTTGAAAAAGTCGAGATAATTTCATCTGGATTTAAAATTATATTAAAAAAAAAAAATCTTTTTATTTGCTAAAGAAATTATTGTTATTATTATTATTATTATTATTATTATTATTATTATTATTATTATTATTGTTATTGTTGTTGTTGTTGTTGTTGTTTTATTATTTTTACGACAACCTAATTCAAAGTTGCCCTAAATTATTATTACTTTTTGTAAAAAAAAAAAAAAAAGAGTAAGTAATAAACCACGGATCATTAAATATAATTTTAATGCGTGGTTTTAAGGTGTTTATAACCTAATGACACGTGGGAGTTATTATTGAAACCTAGAATATCGTGGTAGTAACGAGTCAATTTGAGGAAGTTAAATTTTTAAATAATTATTTTGTTATGAGGAGGAAGTAAAGAATGGAAAAGAAAAAAAATATTAATTACAATAATTAACTTTGAATAACAATTTTCATGCGCGAAAAATAAAAAAAAATTAATATTTCCTTTTGTTTGTTTAATTTTTTATGATAATTTTCTTTAAATAATAATAATAATAATCGCGTTGATAATTTCTGTCGCTTTTCTTTCTTGTCTTAAATTTACCTGAGGTTCATTACGAAAAAAAAATTTTTTTCTTTGTTTTTTTTTTAAAACTTTATTAATAAATAAGAAAAAAATGACAAAGGTTATTATTGCTTACGAATAAAAATTATTACCATAGTTTTTTTTGTAGTCGAATAATAATAATAATAATGATAATACAATCGGAATATAAAAAAAAAACGTGTTGCGAACGAAATAATAATAATAATAATAGAAAACTTTTTTACAAAAGGATAGTCGTGTGCGCGTGAGGATTGCTTATTTAGCAGAATGATGCGGTCAGTTTGTTTGGTTTATTTTATTTACCTTGACCAGCGAAGGCCATGATCTCATTTAGCCTGCGAATACTCTTAATCCCAAGGCCGCATTTACATATAACAAGCACTTTAAACAAAAATTCCAGGATGAATCTTTTTCTTCTTACTTAATAAATTATTAGACGTGATATTTCCACCTGAACAACAACAACAACAACAACAAAAAATATTCATTTAATTGACCGATGTATGGATGAGATGCTCTTTTAAAAAAAAAATTTTTTTTATCTGTTTAAATGGGAAACATTTTAATTTTTAATGTATGATTGACATTCTTCTTCCACTTCTTCTTCTTCTTCTTCAAAAAAAAAAGTTTCAAAACAAACGTGAATTTGATGAATATCGACATTTTTATTAAACTTGAATTAAAATTATGTAAAAAAAAAAAAGAAAAAAATTTTTATTTTTAAAGATCATCTACTTAATTTGACATGAATTTAACATTAGATCAACCTTCGTTTATTTAAAAAAAAAAAAAAATTATTTCAAGGAAAATAACAAATTGATTGGGTATTTCCTTTTTTGATAAATGGAGAAATTTATTATTATTATTATTATTATTATTATTTAATAAAATCAATCGCGATCGGGTTTGACCATAATAATAAATATAATGAATAATTTTGTAAATTCTGTAAATTTTTTTTTAAATGCATCGATTACAAAATATTATATATTAAACGTGACTTGTATAAATGTTTTTCTCTCTCTCTCTCTCAAATGCACAGTACTCGAATAAAATAAAAAGGTTGCAAATCTCGAAAGTATTTCAAGATTTTAAAACAAGGTTATATAAAAAAAAACGACAGCCAGAGGGATATAAGTTCATCTTCTTAAATAAAATTAAGCAATTTCGTTTTTTTTGTTTAAAATTCAAAGTCGATGATGATGATGATGGTGATTTTTTTTTTTATTATTTAAATAGGATTTAACGTTATTTTAATACTTTATTAAAGTATGTTATTTTATTATTATTATTATTATAGAGCATTTTTATTTAATAGAATATATATATATATATGTGCATTGTGAAAGTATTGCACGGATTTTATTGTTGCTCAATACACTCAACCTAATGATGAGAATTTTCTTTTTTTTTTTTTTTTTTTTTTATTAAATTTTGTAATAATTTGATGCGAACAATAATTTAAAAACTTTTAAATAATTTGATTCGGCCCAAATAAAACAAAATATTGTAAAAAAAAAAAAAAATAATAATAATATTATTTCTGTTTGTTGTTGTTGTTTTCAATTGATTCGTGTTATTTTTCACAACAAAAATAATTAATTTTTTTTTTTTAAAAACTACATTTTATTTTTTTAAATTGATTTTTTGATTTTATGATTCTCAAAAGAAAAAAAAAATCCAATCAATACGCTTCCTGTTTAATTGCAAACAGGTTTAATTAGGTACAAATAATGTAACTAGAGCAATTTCAGGTTTTACTTATTGCCTCGAAACGCATTTTTGCGAGTTAAGTAAGATATGAAAAAAATCGTTTTGTTATTTTTCCAAAAAAATTAAAAAATAAATAAGAGAAAAAATATATAAAAAGTGAACTTTGAACCATGTTAACATTTAACTGAGGTCTATCTGTGTAAAAAAAAAAGAAAAAAATTACGATTCTTTCGAGTAATGCCGTGTAATTGTTTTTTAATTTCTATACAATAAAAAAATTTTTTTTTAGTACTTGCGCTTTTTTTTTGTTGCGAATATTTCGTTTTGATATTTTATTAATCTTAACGCTAATCGCGGAACAATGAAAAAAAAAAAAAAAACGTAAATTGACACAGACAAAAAAAAAAAAAAAAATTTTTTTCAAGGTTTTCACGATTGGGAAATCCCTCGTGTTGGTGGTTCGGTCAACGTTATTGGATGTTAAATGTTTATTAAAAATCCCGTCTGCCACACAAAGGAAGTTGTGTCTGATGCGATCATGTCTAAAATAAACGCGATACTGTGTCGTGTAACAAAAAAAAAAAATAAAATAAATAAACCAGGAAAATTATGGGATCAAACACGAACATTTTAAAGTGTTGAGAAGTTTTATAAAAAAGGTCAAGGCCATCGTTAATTAAGGCATCCTTTATTATTATTATTGTCTATATAATTATCATTAACATCATCACTATCATCATCGACAGAATAATATAGGTACTCGATGTACCTGCTCTGATATAAATGGTAAAATTTTAGGTATTCGCTCTCTTCTTCTCTTTTATTAA
This sequence comes from Pediculus humanus corporis, assembly GCF_000006295.1. Lineage (NCBI taxonomy): Eukaryota > Metazoa > Arthropoda > Insecta > Psocodea > Pediculidae > Pediculus > Pediculus humanus. Next base: position 121,536 of record NW_002987112.1, read on the forward strand.
TTTTTTTTTTTTTTTTTTGAATTTTATTTATAAGTCCTTGAAATTAGGTACTCGATAACTAAGGTTAAAAAAAAAAAAAAAATTTGAGTATTTTGTACCAATACCTAAAAAATATTTAATTCGTTCTTATGAATTTTATTATTCATGCCATTCCTCACGATTATATTTCTTGACTAAAATTCTATAAATAATTTTTTTTTTAAATTTTTTTTAAAAGTAATCAAAGCGTAGTTTTTTTTTTTTTTTCTCGTACCTGACGTTATCATTATTATTTTAATAATTTTTTTAAAAAAAAGTTGTTTTCCGCTAGCGATCCTAGTAAAATTAATTAATAAAACTTGTAACTGCAAAAAAAAAAAAAAAACTTGAAAATGAAAATATTCAAATGTGATCAAATAGGCGCCGTTTTTAATTTAATCAAAAAAAAAAAAAAAAAAAAAAGAAAATTAAATATTAATAGGTTTTTTTTTATAATTGCAAAAAAAATTTTACATCTAATATAAAAAATTTATTTATTTATTTATTTAAATAATTTATAATTTAATAAATATTTATAATTACTCGGGTTTATATATATTTAACATGGTAAATTGTTTTGTTTTTGCAGAATTTTAATAATTTGTCACTAGTATTTGGATAAATGACTACACTTTTCAACTTTTGTCTCTTTTTTTCTTTTTTGTACTTTTATGCTTGTGAGATTTATCCCTATAAGAATCTTTTTCTTTTGATTTTTTCTTACTCTTTTTATGTTTGTGTGATACTCCTTTTTGTCTCTTCGGAGAAGATTCTGGACTCTCTGACCACCTCCAATTTCTTTTATAATTATTATTATCGAAAGTGTCATCAAGTTTGTCACTTAGAGAATGACCATAATTAGATTTATGTTTATACCAATCTATTGGATATTCGTTTTTCGGATTTCTAAATACATGAAGAAAATTACAAGATTTTCCTTTGAGACATCTGCGCCTGGCAAAATCTCCACAAACAGCACCTCCCCAATCTTTTATTTTAACAAACTCTATATTTAGTTGCTTACCACCATACCACCTGCCTTGAAATTCTTTATATGCCAAAAGTGCATCTTTTTTATGCTTATATTCTATATATACATTGCCCCTTAAATGCGGCTCAGAGTTACAACAAACTTTAACCATTGTCAAGTCACCAAATTTTTTAAATTCAGGTACAATATCAGTGTAAAATTCTTTGAAATGTGAATACATATCTGAATCTTCATATTCTAAAATTATGTCTGTGTCATATTCCGAAGATTTATTTTGCTCTAATGTAAAATGAGAATAAAAGTTTGATACCAACAGTGTGTTACTAATTTTAAAATGCTGATGATTTCTAGAACATTGATTACCAAAACGACAAGCACCGACTTTATTGAAGAACAAACACATTTCCTTTCCAGGATTCGTTTCGCTAACAGCCTGCAATTCCAAAGGTATATCACCACCATTTTGAATGAAATCATTTATTCTATTTAATGTTTCTTGTCGTCTTTTTTCTTCTTCTTTTTTCAATGCTTCTAATTTTTCTTTTTCTTCTTTTATTTTTTTCTGTTCTTTTTCCCATTCTTCCCTTATTTTTTCCTGCTCTTTCAGTCTTTCCAATTCAGCTAAATTTTTAAGTCTCTGTTCTTCTCTCCATTGTTTTTGAGCTCTCTCTTCTTCTTTTAACCATTTCTCATGTGCTTCCTCTCTTTCTTTGGTTTCTTTTTCTGCTTCGTATTCTTCGAAGAGACGTTGTTTTTCTAATTGTAACTGATAAGAAGGAGAACTTTCTAGCAATTTTAATTCAGCTTTTCTAAGTTCGGCTAAATGTTGTCGTATTTTTTTTCTACGTAGTTTCTTGGCTATTTTTCTCCACTCTTTATGAGATAACTTACAAACCGTATTTGTCATTTAGCAATTATATTTTCATTAAATAAAAATAAAAACACATTAAAACTGATAAGTCCATGGCTCGTAATGTAAACAATCCAAGTGTTGCCAACTGTAAAACTTCAATGAGTTAAAGGCGGGAAATTGAAGATACCAAATTGTAATTTTTGTTCTTTTTTCTAAGTGAACCTTATCATCTAAATTACAATTTTGAGGGAAAAAGTAAGTAAAAATTTTTGTTTCTAGCTCAAATATTACATTTATTTCAATGAAAGTTCTTTATCAGGTTTTAAAATGTTATAAATAGATAAGTAACCCTAAAAACAATCATGATATTATAAACCTTTGTTTGTACCTATAATTTTCAACTTGTTTCATACAACACCATAATAATTTCATTAAAAATTATTTAATGTGACAAAAAATAATAATAATATCTGTAAATGTAAAAGTTTAATAATAAAATTAAAACATTTTTGCATTTTCAATCATCAAACAAAAATAAAATAAAATAAATAATAATTTTCAACAAGTTCTTTACATGGGGAGATACAAAAACTTACAAAAATTTTATAAAATAATTTTTGGTAATACATAAAATAAATTTTTTTTTTTTTTATTAATTAATTTAAATAATTTAAAATTGTAAGGAATAAAATTTGAATACGGCAACAAATGAATAATTTTGTTTATTTTAAATTGGTTTTTATGCCGTTTAATATATATATATATATATTTTTTTCAAAAATTTAATTAGCTGTGATTGTGTATGTAAAAAGTTATGAATTTTTCTTCATTTCTTTTTTTAAACTTTTTTGTGTTGATTTTAAATCGATAATTTATACAATTACGACAATTAATTTGTCGTTATTTAGTGCAAATACCTTATTAGGTATTTTCCAATCGTATACAGCAGCTTAAATACATTTAAAGTATAATTTAGTTTTTCATATTTGTATTGTTGTGAAAATGAAGGAAGTGAAAAGTTTAGAATCGTAGTAGGGGAGGACATTATTTAAAAAAAAGTTTACAGAACAAAAAAGTAAATAAATTGACGTTAAAATGAATATTGAAATGACTTCGATTAACGATTACGTGTACACGCAAAAAAAAAAATTAAATTCTCAATATTCGTCTTATAACAATATCGATAACAGTGATGAGTATCAATGTAATATCCCAGAATCGTATAAAAGAATAACGAATTGTCATCAATTTACAAATCAATTGTGTTATAAAATGAAAATGGAATTCGGACACGAATTGCAAAATCCTCACAAACCCCCCAGAATGGATTTTGATTGGCCTGCAACCGATCAATTTACAAAAGTCGATTGTTTGAGAGCATTTAACATAATGAAACAAACGGTTTATAAAGAATTATCGAAATGCGAGGAAATTACAATGCATGATCCCTTAGGATTAAGAAAAAAATATTATTACGAACGTAGGCTTCATTCACTCGAAAGGGAAAAAATAAGGAGATTAAAAATATACGAAAGTATGTATTTACAAGAAGAAATTAAAAATGGTTTGACTAGTTAAAAATGGGTTTTAGAAAGCTTTTTTTTTAATTTTCAATTAATTGACTTATTACCCTCCCCCCCCATCCCCTTCCCTTTTTTTAGTTTAATTAATTTTTCTTTATTAATTTAAATTATTTGACGCATTAAAAAAAAAAAATTGTAGTTATTTATATTATGAAATAAATATATAAATGTGTGTGTGTATAAAAATAAAAATGGTATAAATTACCATAATAAAAAAGGCAAAAAAAGAAAAAAAATTCCATCGTTAATTTATATATGGAAATACGGCAAAATAATAATAATAATATTATTGGTTTTTATAAAAGATAAAAATTTATGATTAAGGTACTTAACAAATCAATAAAATGAATTTTTTTTTAATATAAACAATAATTTTCTTTATTTTTTTAATATAAATATTTACAAAAACAGTATTTAATAATAATAATAATAATAATAAGTGTTAACACTATACAAAATTAAAGCTTCTTGCTTTGGCAACAATTGTTATAAAAAAAAAAATTTATAAATTTTCGCACTTATTTAATTTATTCCACATAATAAGGCCAATAAAATGGCAAAACTCCAAAAGTACCATCTTCTCTATATCCCACGGGTTGTGAATATCCGCATGGCATTGGCAAAATTTGTTGGCACATGATGGTATTAAAATAAATTACCTGAGTTGTCGGTTGTTGTTGTAGGAAAATTTTTTGTTCGTTCTTTTCCTTATCCATGGATGATTTTAAACGTAATCTGCTATCCGAACGTAAACCGTTTTTCCATATTTTATAAAAAAAATCATTTACCGAATCCGAATTGTTTAAAACTGTGTCTTCGATTTCAGCTATTGGAGTTGACGTTCTAAATGACATTTCCTGTGAAAAAAAAAAAAATTTAAAAAATTTTATTTTACTTCCGTGCAACGAATATATGCCAAAAAAATAGAAGAATTTAATGTATTTAATTACTTCACTAGAATAATAATTATTGCTGTTGTATCCGGTAGCCAATCGTAAAAATGTATTTCCTTTTTTTGCACTGTAAAATTTTGTATTGCATAATGGACAAACTTTAGAATGCATTTTTTTTTTTTTAACACAAAATTTTAATGTTGCTCGTTCAAAATTTTTTATTAAACTGTCCTGTTTTTTTTCCTTTTCTTTTTTTTGTTGGTGTAAATAAAAATTTAAACAAAATTTTTTTAAAATAAAAAATTTATGAGTCATCATTTTAAAAGGGGCTGTTATGTAGGTACAGGTAAATTTTTATTCTTATGTATTATGTAATAAAAAAAAATTTTTTCAATTTTCTATAATTTAAGGGTAATGCCCCCAGGTATTATTAAAAATACAATCCTTATTTTTTTTTATTATTTAAAAAAATTGTTTTGAAATATGTAAAAAAAAAAAAAAAATAATAATAATTTTACAATGTAAATCAAAATCAATTAATATCATTTATTTGCTATAAGTTTTATGTTGAAATGTTATACAAAAGTTTAAATTGGGATTTATGCGTTGAATAATTAATAAAATTTTATTTATAAATAAAATTTTATTAAAATCTTAAATAATTAATATAAACTGATAATAAAATATCTATGGTTGACAAGGAAGTTCATTAAAATTTTATTTATTTTCCCAAAGTTGCCTGCACTGTAAATGCACTGTTTACAAACATAATTTGAACATTTTTTTTTTTTTAATGACGGACAAAAGGTTTTTTTTAAATAATTTTTATCAGTTTATTTATTATAAGACGATAATAATAATAATAATAATAATAATAATGAAAGGGCAAAAAATAAATTTGAAATGGAAAAGTTTTCATTCAAATATTTTGTCAAGTTTTGAAAACATGTTGGAAGAGGAGGGTTTCGTTGATGTCACTTTAGCTGCTGACGGGAAATGTTTAAAAGCTCACAAGATAATGCTGTCTGCTTGCAGTCCTTTTTTTAAAAAAATTTTTCAAATGAATCCTTGTCAGCATCCGGTTATTGTATTACAAGATGTTCACTTTTCGGCGTTAGAATCTATTTTAAAATTTATTTATAAGGGTGAAGTGTGTATTTTGCAAGAAAATTTGCCGTTGCTTTTACGCGCCGCGGAAACGTTACAAATTCGCGGTTTGTGTAAGCAGTTAAAAGATGAGGTAAGTAAGTATTTATTACGCTTATCTTAGGAATATCTTTTTTACATTTAAAAATTAGTTTCTTGTTAAAATAATTTTTTAAAATTTATTACATGTCACCATTTTCCATTAAAAACATTTTTTTTAGGAATCCAATTCACAAATTTTTAATGGGGATAAAGAGTTGAATGAAAAGTCAGGCATTATAAATTCTCCACAATCCAGTTCTAAAATATCTAAAAAAGTAAAAAATCAGGGTGTCAAATCAGGAGTTGTGCCATGTTTTTTTTCTCAAAGTAGTATAAAAAGTCCAGAAGATTCCACCACAGATTGTGAAAAGGTAAAACTTGAACCTAGGTCAGAATCTCCTGCAGTATTAGATGATAATTATGTTTATTCATTAGGGCTGACAAACAACTCGCAAATCGAGAGAATCGAAGCTGACGATGAGAATGGTAAGTGATAAAAATGATGTTTTTAATGATATATTTCATTAAGTTAAGTCTTGGATCAGTGTAATCAATAAGAAAAAAATAGTAAAGAATAAAAAAATTTTTTCAGATTTAACTTTGAATACAAATATGTGTGCATTTGATCTGGGCCAAGGTAAATAAAATTTTTTTTATGTTAATTAATGACATTTAAAGTAACTCTTACATTAGTAATTATAAAATATCAAATACATGGGGAAAATATGAAGACAATTTATTAAAACAATATTCATTTATTTAATTATGATTGCGTTTTCAACAAATATTATTATTTTAATTTAAACACATTTTGATTTGTTTAGGATCGACAAATTATCCATTCTCACCTTTTCCATGTCCATTTTGTGATAGAGCATATTCAAGATGGGGTTTTAGAAGGCGTCACATAAAAGCATGCCACACAAGATCAAAAAGTTTACCTTGCAAATGGTGTTTAAAGGTTTGCACGTCCTATTTTTATGATTTTTTTTTTTTTTTTTTCCTTAGGTTTTTTGGTTTAAGGTCGATAATTAAATTATAATTATTACAATTATTTTTTTGCTAGGTTCTCCCCACGCATAGAGAATGGGAATCTCACGTATGCTGTAAGCACAGGCTATCGAGAAACGATGCAAAAAACGGTTTATTAATTTTAGAAGAAGCCAAAGTTGTTTTACAAATTCCTGAGCCGAGTAGACTTGATGAATTGGTTTCGATGATCAAAAACCAAAACAGGGCAATGGATGAAATATCAAAAATGGACGAGGATAATGATGAAAATAAGGTTGAAATCAGTGAGGAGGAAGTGAATCAAAAATGGTAAGTCACATAAACATAATTCTCTTATCGATAAAAGAAATATTCTGATTCGGCATCTTCTTATGTGTGAGATTTCCTCGTTTTCATTTATCAAAAAAAATTTTAATTATTATTATCGTGATCGATAAAATTAGGAATTCAATGTTTAGGTCATCTCGCCAGTTTTTTTTTTTTTTTATAGTAATCGATTAAAAATCGATTTATTTAGATCCGGACATGGGGAAAAAAAAAAAAAAAACCTTGCAGAAAATGTTGATTAATTTTATTAACTATATATAGGCTTAATGAGTAATTAATATATTTATATATATTGTGTGTGATAAAAATGACGAGTAACGATGTGTGATGATGGCTTTAAAGTAATAAATATTGAACGTGTAGAATAATAGATTCATTTTATTAGTTTTAATCATGTCTTTGAAATTTTCTGCAATTCACCATTATATATTTTGTCCCCCTCCCCCCCACATTTACAATATTGATTTTTTATGTTGAAGGTCTTTCGATGTGATTGCAGGAGTAATGGATAGATAGATAGATGGATACTAAAAAAATTTTTTTGTTTTTTTTTTTTTTTCTCGGCTTCATTCTTCAATGAATTTGATCGAATGCAAATACTTGATCTTGATATTTTCGAATTTGTTGACAAAGTTTTTTTCTAGCCATGTATCTTCTCATCATTGATTGAACTTTAATTATTTTTTTCAATTCCGCTTCGTAAAGTCTTTTGGCGGGAAAAAAAAAAGAAGATTGTCTTAGTTGATTGCAGATAAATTTAATTTTTTTTTTTTTTAAATGAGAAAAATGGGTTCGTTTATAATTACCTGGTTAAATATTCAGTGTTGTAATATTTTAAAAAAACTTTATTTTTACCCATCGTCCAACCTTCGAGTTTTAATCGTAATAGAAGGAGCCTGCAGTTATCTTTTGTCTCGTCCAAACTTTCATTGCAATCAAACGTTAGGAATTTATACCTGAAAAAGTCAAGTTCGATTATGAGTGAAATAGGAATGACGTCGTTGGATATTGTCGATTATTGATTGATTGATTGATTGATTGACCTTCTGAAAAATTCGTCGTATTGAATGTTATGTGTATATCCCTGTTGAATGTTTAAGGTCGTGTTGACGATGTCCAAAGCTCTCATTTGCCGTAGGATTAATTGAACGTCGAAATCGTCTTCTTCGTCTCCCTGGTAATTAGTTCTGATGCATCGAACGAAATGAAAACCAGATTTTTCGATCGATAAATTTTGCATTAAATTCCAACAATTGTTTCTGAAACTCGACGCGGCGGATAATTTTTTTTTCGTGCAGTAATTTTTACAGGTAGCGTCGGAGGTATCCGCGAGTTCTTCGGAACATTCACTCGTCAAAGTGTTTTCCGGTTGAAAGAAAATGGATGAAAATAATTCTTTGACGACACGATCCGTTGACGATTTCATCAATTTCATAAATTCCGTCGAACAGGAGTCTTTGTTTTGTTCTATCATTTTCGTATTGTCGTAAACGACTTTTCCGGCGTAGTGTTCTATAGAAAATTCTGTCGGGCTTTCGATTTGAATTTTTTTATCATTCGTCGTCTCGATGTCATCCAAAACATCTAATTAATTTTTAAAAATTTTTTATAAAGTTATTTTATTTGTTACTGTGGTGATTTTCAAAAAAAAAAAAAAAAGGTACCGTTTGAAAATGTATCCGTTCCGGTTTTGACGAAATTGTCAAGTTTGGCCAATAATCCGTTGGTTTTAGAAAAAATTCTGTCCAAAACGCATTTGTTGTCGTTGAATTCAATATCTGGTACACCGATTTCTTCTTCGTCTGCTATGGCCTATAATTTTATAATGTGGGAGTGCGTGTGAGTAGTTTTTTTTTTTTTTTTAAATTAAAGGTCGAAAGGAAAACATGACACTTACTTTTCCTCTTACGAATATTTTTTGAATATAATGATTTTGTAATTGTTCATTGAGTGAATTCACAAAAAGTTGTCCAATTTCATTTTTATTAGAATTTTCAAAACCGAAAAAATCCAGCAAACTAATGACGTGCTTGTCGCCGCTAAAACAAAAAGGAAATAGTTTAACAAGAAGAAAAAAAGGAGAGATAATAATAAATTTATATCATTTAGAATACGTACTAAATGATGCGGGAAACGGATAATTTTTTGTTTACGTTTTTCACTATCCAATGTACCAATCTATTATAAATTTCTTTTGAAAAATCGCACAGGATTTCAATAGATTCTTGATCGTTTTTTCCTTCAGAATCGAAATTTTCGTACAAAGATTTGATAAATTTTTTTTCATCGAGTTTCATAAGGTTGGCAACTATTGCGCATACGAAAAAAAAATGTCGTTAATCGTTTGTTGGACTCTAAAATTGCACTAGACCGGAAGTAACAAAATTTGTTTTTTTTTTTTACCTTGCTGTATGAGATTATCGGGTAATGAAATTTTTTTCCCTTCTCCTTTTGTGGAAAATTTCAATTGTCTCAATAATAAAATAGCAATCAATACATTTCTCACGGATGAAATTTGTTCGTCTTCAAAATCCAATTCTTTTAAATTATCTTCGAAATCGTCGTAGAATTTTTTTTTTTGATATTTATCATCAGTATTTTTTAAATTCGGTTCGGATTCGATATTTTCCGATTCGTTTTCATCGACGAAATAATTTTTAAATTGATGGTGATTTTTTATTTTTTCATATAAGTAATAAAAAATATGAAAATTTGATTTGCTGTAAATAAATCAATTTCGTTCGCGTCATTAACAAAAAGTAATAATGATGATGATTTTATTTTCACACTCGCTCACCCGTCGTCGATTTCCATAATTCTATTTTTTTCCAGTTGGTCTAATTGAAAAATGGCTCCGCTAACTTTTCCAGTATCCGTAAACGTTACGTGAACGTGTAAAACATGCCTCGTTGAATTTTTATTATTTGGAGTCGATGCGTTTCCAATCGCATGTATAACATCGAGAGCTTTTTTTATTTTTTGTGCACATTTGAATCCCTGGAAAAATTTAATTGTTAATATTTTTTTTTTTTTTTTTAACGATGCATGCATTTTATTATTATTATTATTATATACAAACTTCTCCCAAATACAACAAATGATCTAAAGCATGCATCATATTTATTGTTTTTCCAGATCCAGTTTCACCGGCGAAAAGAATGTGTTGAGGTTTTTCGTGGTGGAAAACGTTTCTATAAGCGCTTTCGGTCACGGAGTAAATGTGTGGAGCATTTTGTGATTTCGCTTTGAATCGGTATTTGTGATGATACTGTGGGGAAAACGTTAAAAAGAGTGAGGTAACAAGTTACCTAACGCCGAAAAAAAAATAAAAAAGCGCAATTTCTTCAGGCTCACTTGACTTCCGTACAAATTAGCACATTTGTTCGGGTTTAAAAAAAGCAAAATGTCGCCGATGAAAGTGTAGTAATCATTTTTTTTATATCTTTCGTAAAGCTCCGACAAAATGGCCTCTTCGGACACTTCGACGAGCGTCGCCAAATCTTCTTGCAATATTTTTTCGAGCGAGGATTGCCTTTCCGTTTTCATAAAACCGTTCCATATTTGAATTTCGGGTTGTTTGTATAGGAAAACGTTTTTTAAATTGCTTATAACTTTTCCGATTTCCGCCGGCGTCTGTGAGCAAAAAAAAAAAGGAATTTATGCGATTCAGAAAGCAGACGAAACAATCAAAAAAAAAAAAAGCCTCACATTTTCATCTGCGAATCCCGATTGGAAAAACGTGTGTTCGAGCAATTCTTGAACGTACGGACGATTTTCCGGGTCTTTAACGAGACACCTGAAATTATAATGATGAGGAATTTAATGGTTGATTATTATTATTATTATTATTTTCATAACTTACTCGCTTATGAAATCGTTATAAATTTGTGACCAGTCGGAGGGTTTTTTTAATTTCGGAGGAGGATCGTTGACGATTTGAAACAATGCACGAGTCGGATTGATTTCTTCGTAAGGTGCTTGTCCATCGCCCAATTCGATAGCCGTGATCCCTTACAAAAAAAAAAAAAAAAAAAAAAAATGAAAATAAAATAAAAGAGGCCTTGAAATAAAAAGGACTCGAGGAAAAATTTTGTTTAAAAATAAATTTTAAAAGTCGAACTCACCCAAAGACCAAACATCGATTTTAAAATCGTACCGTGGGATTTTCATGTTTTGATTTTCTATCATTTCCGGTGCCATCCAATTCGGCGAACCCACGTAATCGTTTAATTTCGTATCTTTATCCACGTGACAGGAAATACCGAAATCGATCAATTTGATTTTTCCCTCGGGTGTTATTAATATGTTACTTCCGCGTATGTCTCTGTGACAAATTTCATTCTCGTGCAAATGTATGACGCCCTTGAAAATAAATAAATTAAATATTTTTCGAACGTTTTTTTTCTAAATTGTTTGTTTGTTTGTTTGTTTTTTCGTGTCGTATGAGAATTAAAGTATTTTTATTTATTTTTTTAATTAGAAAGTAGGAAAAATTTAATCGTAGCAATAATTGTAAATTTAATAAGCAATGAATCGTAACGTAACCAAAGATATATATTATCGATTTTATTTTTAATGATTGATTAAACGTGATTTTTATTATTAAAAATTGTTATAAATAAATTATGTATTTTTTATATGAAATATTATTTTGTGCGTTTAATATATTTTTATGTAATTGAATTGAATGATAATAATAAAAAGTTTTGAGTGATAATATTATTAGTGATAAATAAATTTTTATTTTTTATTAATTTAATTACTCACTTTAATGGCTTCCTTTATAATGTGTGATATATACTGTTCGTTAACGTTTTTATAATTTTGTATTAATTTTCTAACGAAATCGATGGCCGTTTCGCCTTCGCAAAGCTGGAAAAAAAAGGTATTTTGAAATAACAATAATAATAATAATGAATATTTTATTTTAGGCAGAAAAATGAAATGTTTCATAATACCTCCATGACGAGCCAAATTTTTTTCGCATTTTCATTTTCTCTTTTCATATACATGCCGTGAAAATTTAAAAAGTTTTCATGATTGGATAAATTTTTATATACGTAATATTCGCGATAAATGCAATCCTCGTTATTTTTATTCAAATCGATTATTTTAATCGCGACTTTGCAACCTGCAACACAAGTAAATGTAACAATTTGCCTAATTAATTTTTTTGAAGGCGTTTACCATTGATCAATCGTTAAAAAAACGTCATTTGCCTGTTTCATTATCTTTTCCTTCGAAAACTTCTCCTCCGACTCCACCGCCAACTTTTAATATAAGCGTATACCTATCATCAAGTTCCGGAAGTTGATTTAAATCAATTTTTATATTTTCCTCCATTTCCATTATGTATATGAACGACTGTAAATAAAAAATATTTTTAGCGCTTTAAAAAAATTATTAAGCCCCCTCGAAAAGAAAAGAAAAAACATGATAGTTAGTTTATTATCTGTATAAAAAAGTTTAAAATAATTTTATTTGGGTGGTCTTTATCAAGGTAGGTATTAAAAGCAGACGATAATTGAAAAAGGTATAAAAAATGGAAAAGTAAAAACATTGTATATATTGTAAATTATAATTTTTTAACAAATAAATAAATATAACGTTAATACTCTATGGGTATCAATAAAAAAATTTTAAATTTATTTATTTTAAATTTCAGGTACTCACGTTTGAATAATTATTTGGAAAATTTTTTTTCGTCCTGGGCCGGTAAGTGTTAAAATTATTATTATTAACCTTTTAAAAATTAAATTTCAACTGAATCGTAAACGTATGACGGAATAGTTTTTAATAAATAATTTAAATAGATTACGAAACCTTAAAAGGATCTAAGGATTTAAATCCTTTTTTTTTTTTATGTCGACTTAAATAACTTTTCTTTTTTTTGCTTAATATCGATTTTTACTTGGCTAATTATTATTACGTCTTAATTTTTATATTTAAAATTATTTTTCAAAATGGCGGTACTCTTTTTTTTCTAAAAAAAATTTTAATAATAACAAAGAAGGGGGAGGGGTAGGGGAAAGGGGGAAAGAATGTCACCTTTTCAACTGACTAATGATATTTATCATTTTTAACAAAAAGAAAATAATACTAATAATGGTAATAATAATAATGATGATGATAAAAAAAGAAATTTTTTTTTTTTTTTTTTGTGAGTTTATTATCTCGAGGTGGTCAAATTGAATTTTTTTTTTTTTGACAAATTTTTGACGGCCATTATTCGCCATATTAATTCTTTTGTTATTAAATATGTGAACCTCCCGTGAGGGAAACCCGAAATTTGAAAAAAAAAAAAAAAACCTTCGATAATTCAAAATAGGATTCATTACGGTAATCCTTTCGTTAAAAAAAAAGTAATAATAATAATAATAATAAGCTCACTTGACATTTTGTTTAAAATCTTATCATTTTAACAATTTACGTTTTCAATTTTTTTTTTTTTTTTTTTTTAACGAATAGTCGTCCAAACGGTAACAACAACAATTTTCGGTTTATTTTTATCTCGTGTCTTTTAAAAAAAATTTTTTTTTGTTTTCGGAAAAAAATTACCGATCGATATACAAAAGTTGTGTATACAGTTTCAAAAGAATACAAAAAAAAAAAAAAAAAAAGGTATTAAAAAAAAAAATGGAGGGAAAATATAAAAGAGATACTTGATTGTTGCAGACCTCCCAAAATCTCCCGGGCATTATCGTAATATTGCTGTGGCAATTTCACACTCGACGCATTTACACAAAAAACTTGAAAACTTTGTAAAAAAAAAAAAGAGAGAGAGAGAGATGGGGGGAGAGGGGGGGGGAGAGAGAGAGAGAGAAAAGGAAAAATATTACGCTCTAGTTTGCGGTTGAATGCTTTCCAAGAGTACCAATCCTGTCATCCTACATGTTATTTCTAGGTAGTTACCATTATTATTCTCAAGAGGTTTTCTTTTTTTTAAATACAAATATCATCTTTTATTTCGAGGTAGTATTCCCATCATCATCATCATTATTATTATTATTATTTAGGTTCATTTAACTAAATACAAATACCTCCATTTACCTTCATTCACTTTATTATTAGTGAATTTTATTCTAAAAGTTTTTTTTTTTTTTTTCTTCTTATATCAATAGATTATTTCACTTTATTTTTTTATTTTTTTTTTTTGTATTTTTCACCGTTAGGTGTTTTCTCTCTCTCTCTCTCTCTCTCTCTCTCTCTCTCATTTTAATTTAGCAATTGTGATTTATTAAAATATTTATTTGATTTGAATGTAAATACGAAAATTGATTGCATACAAAAAAAAGACAGATGTCTAATTTTTCATTTTATTTTAAATAGTTTCGTTGATTAACACCGATTGTAATTTTGTTATTCTCTATTATTATTATTATGGTCACTCACTTAAACACGACTCTTAAGGCTCTTATTTGTCGGGGTTTTTAAGCATTTATCCCAGGTTTCTACCCGATTCCTTAGGGACAAATACTCGAATTTCGGTGGTGCTAAAATTTTCCGAAGAATGTGCGGCCGTCCCACATAGTGCGATTTCCTGGATGGTTTCTTCTTCTTTTAGGTTCTTTAAAATCTTCTTTAAATTTCCTTTCATTGCATGTGATGGCATGGCTCCCAGTGATGCTCCCACGATGACCGGAATCGTTTCTGTTTTTGTTCCCCACATCCTGGCTATTTCAATTTTATTATTATTATTATTATTATTTTAATTCAACGCGAGATTCCATACCCGATTCCTTACGAATAAATGTTTCGATATTAATTTTTTTCCTAGATTTTTCTAGAATATTCTCCAGTCGTATCCAGAATTTTCCAGTTTTCTCCAGATTTTCTCCAGACTTCTCCAGTTTTCTCCAGAATTTTTAGATTTCTCTAGCCTTCTCCAGGCTATTCTAATTCTCCAGTTTTCTCCAGATTTCTCCAGTATTCTCCAGAATTTTTTTCCAGACTTCTCCAGTCTTATCCAGAGAAACCTCCCTAATCTTCTACACAGCCTTTCTAAACTTTTTCAGCTTTTTTCTAAACTTTTCCAATTTTATTTTCATTTGCTTTTCCAGATTTTCTCGGGACTTTTTTTGTTATTATTATTATTATTTTTATATCCATGGAACGAATTGTATTTATAATAGATTTTAACCTCGCTCTCCGCCGATCTTTTGTCAAAACCGTTACCAATATACCCCGGGTTATTATTATTATTATTATTTTCCAATAGAAGAGTAGTAGTAGTTGTTTAGGTAAAAGAAAAATTTTAAAAGTGACGAGTGGTTGTTGTTGTTGTTTTCCATTCGAAGGTTTTCCACATTGGGAAAAATTTATTTAAAAAAAAATGTTTACGTTTTATCATTATTATTATTATATATATTCGTAACGATTATTATTTTGTTTCGTATCGATCGATAGGATTTGTTTCATTCATTTTCTTTACGTTTACCACATATTTAAAAGAAAAGAAAAAAATCGGATATAAAGAAAATTAAACAAAATCCGATAAATGCCATTTTGTGAAATTGTCAGATGGAAAGAATTCACGTCGAAACGTATAAATTTTAAAAAATTTTCCGCATGGCGTTCAGCAAGATGTGTAATTTTTTTTAAAAATCTGACTAATATCGAAAAACGACTATCAAAAGGTATCAATGTCAGTCAATTTATCCGACAAAACCTGGGAGTCGGAAAAAAATATTTTTTACAAAGGTTGAAAAAGGTTTCAAAAGAATCGATTACCGTATTTACCATTATAAAGTGGCGATGGTATCTCTTCTCTATTCGGCTTCTAATAAACCCCCTTATATACCTTTTTTTTCTTTTTCCTTTTCTTTTTTTTTCTTTTTTCTTTTATACCTTGTTTTGATAATGTACTTTTTTTTTTTTTATTAGTAATAATAATACTTTGATTATTATAAATTTGTTTATGCGTGCGCTACAAACGAATATTGCGCTTTTATTTTTTTTTTTCAATGAAAATTTTTGCATTTTCAATTTTCCTTTTTTTTAATACCATATAATTTAAGGATTTATCATTTTTATGGTCAATTTACTCAAGTTTCCTTTTTTCTCTTTTTTTTTTATATATATTTACACATTGCAAAAAAAAAAAAAAAATGTTAAAAATAATTTTTTAATGGTTTTCCGGTTCGAAAAGGTATGAAAAACCTTCATAAAATGTGGGAAATTTTTTTAGGCTCGTATGCTAAGCATTAAAATGTTTAAGGAAAATTTTTGTATTTAATTAAATGGCAAATGACGGATTTGATTTTTATTTTTTTTCGGGGGGAGGGGAGGGGGTTTGTCGTCGAGTGAAAATAATTTTTTTTTTTTTTTTTATAAATAAATTATAATACTGAAATTGAGTCGTGATAATAATAATAATAATAATTATACACAATAAATATTATTAAGAGAAAAATTAAATTTTACAAAAGTTGACAAATATTTAAAAAAAAAAAAAAAAAAACGCACACGCACACACGTGTACAGACACACGATGCGGGATGAGGAACTTGTTTGCGTGGAAATGTCATTTACGCCATTTTCCATCGCAAATTTTATTATTATTATTATTATTATTATTATTATTTGCAAACTGTTATCCAACCTTCCGTCGTGTAATTGTGACAAATAACTTCGCAACACCATTTAAACAAACATTGCCTTTCCGTTTTCCTTTCGCGAATTCTATTATAACCTCTTCCGCAACACATTGAACTACAACTATCCAAACCTTTACTCGTTTTATTACACTGCCTTCCTTTCGTACCCGGAAAATCCACGGAATTATCCCTTTCGCAAAAATTTGGAGATTTTTGATAGTAGAATAATTCGAAGGATAAATCGTTGGTTCTTTTTTTTTTCTTTTTCTTTTGTTTTTTCATCATCATCATCATCATCTTTGGTTTCGTGCGTATTTTTTGTTTTCTAGATTTTCCGAGTTGTAAAGTACCGCTACCCATGTTCGATTGATCGACCAATATGGCCGAACGAAATCTTTCTTTGAGTATTTCTCCCACGATTCGAAAATCCGGTGCGGATCTCCAACACGTTTTCAATTCGCAACTTCCCGAGTACCCGTGACATTTACATCTAATTTGTACGTTTGACGAAACGGCCTGAAAAATGAAAGAAAAAAATAAAATTTTTTAACTAAAAATACTTTTTTTTTTTACCAAAATCCGTTACGTAATACGAACGTAAAAAAAAAAAATAACGACATAAATCATTTTCTATGACGTATTCACTTTATATCAATAGATTTATATAAATTATTATTAATGACATTAATTTAAAAAGGCATAACCGAAAGGGGGGGGGGTTTCCCATTGTTACACGTTTTCTGGTTACATCATTGTTTACATTCACGTGACACATTATTATTATTATTAATTAATTGATGTATCACATTGTTGTAATTATTTAGTTAACGTCGTCACGAATGTTGTGACAATCAAGTCAACGACATCAATCTTAAAAAAAAAAAAAAAAAACCCTTACTCGTGTGTAAATCGGAGAGGTAGAGAGAGAGAGAGATGAATTTGTAGCGGGGTTTAATGGCAAATAAAAAAAATTTTTTTTACATACCTACAGGTGTTCACCATAGAAATCTCAATGATAAATGAGAGAGAGAGAGAGGTTTTGTTGTTGTTTTGTTTTTTTACATGATGATGATGATCAATTATTAAATATCCCGTTTGCCTCGAGCTTATTTTTATTATAATTATTAAACATCATGTTATTTTTTTTTCTCTCCTTATTGTCTTTCTCTCTCTTTCTCTCTCTCTCTCTCTCGTTATTATTATGTATTTGACACTTTTCAAAATATTTTGGTGTATTCCCCCCCTTCCCCCCGTCCGTCACGCGGTTCGTTTTATTGATTGCGGTAAATTATTATTGTGAATCAGAGTTTAAAAAGAAGGTTCAAAAGTTTAGGATAGTTGAGTCGTTATTATTATTATTATTATTACGTAACATTAATTAAAATTTTTCTTTTTTAAAAATAAATCTAGATTATTCATTAGTTGAAAGGGGAAATGGGGGAGGGGAGGGGTGAGGGGGAAAGGGTAAAAGAAAAATTTCTATGCATTTTTTTATAAAAAATTACAACATTAAAAATTTTTTTTTTTTTTATTATTATGTGACCGGACATAAAAACTGCATGTAATTTTTTAATGAGTAATTTTTTTTTTTTTTTTTGTTTAAAAGGCGACTAATTTTACGGGTCACGACCGTGACATAAAACTC
>NW_002987112.1:139987-145215 GCF_000006295.1 Pediculus humanus corporis
AAAAAAAAAAAAAAAAATTTTTCATAAAATTCACGGTCACGGTGCAAAAGGGCAAAAAAAAAAAAAAATTTTTTTTAATTAAATTTAATGGAGAGTAAAATGGCGTCGCGTTTAGGTAAAAAAAAAAAAATTATTTTTTTCAAATCAATAGTTTTTGATTACATTTTATTATTAACGAGAAAAAAACTGCCAACCGAATAAACGTAAATAATAATAATAATAATAATGAATCCCTCTGGGGAAAAAAAATCTATTGATACTAATTCGAGATCGATTTAACCGAAAAATCAAAATGGAAACCGTTTTTAACACGATTAAATGAAAACCGTGATAAGGGGGAAATATACTACAACCTTTCGATTATTAAACCCCCTAAAAAGAAACGATTTGGAAAAAATGTCTTCATTAAGTCTTAATCGGTGACTATATTTGTGGTTTAAGACCAATCGTGATGGGTCAAAAGTTCTTCTTGCACAAGCCCTCAAAATAAACGTTCAACGTAGAGAGTAATGAGGCTAAATGCGGGTGGTCTCTCTCTCTCTCTCTCTCTCTCTCTCCGCCTTAGGCAACAACAAATCAAAAAATATAAAATTTTATTCGTTTATATATATATATATATATAAATAATATAAAAGAAGAAAAAGAATTTATTTGTGTGCGTATACGCATTTCCCCCTGTACAGACATTTTTAAATATTCGATGACGTGTTTTGTGTTTGTTGGGATTCGAATCGTTTCGTTCATAATGAAAAAAAATGTGGAAAATTTAATCGAAAACCAAAAAAATTCATTTATTATTATTATTATCATTGATATATTTTTGCTAAAAGGTAAATTTTTTTTTTTTTTTTTCGTATATATTTTTTAACAGATTTATTTTAATATATCCCTCGAGTGCCATCACCATTTTTTTTTTTTTTTTTTAATTACGGTTCGTTCTTTGCGATAATATTTATCCGTCGATAAATAACATATTTTTTTTGGTAAAAGTAATAATTTTACGCGACGCGCACGCACACACACACACACAAAGGAATTTTCGAAAAGGAAAAAATTTTTTTTTCCAATAGGTCACGTCAATTTTTTTTTTTAAAATTGTTGGTTTTCGAATGAAAGCGGTTGATAAAGGTCCTTTTCCTTTTCCTTTTTTTTTGTCTATCTCGTGAAAAAAAAATGGTAATAATAATAATAATAATAATAATAAACTTATTTATTATTTTGTATTAGAGTGATCGGCGGTGATGACTATTATTTAAAATCGGTATAATATTGTCGTGGTGCACCCAGGTGAGACCGTGACGCCCCATTTTACCACCCCGAAGAAAAAAAAAACCATCATCAGGTATTTTTCTCATTCCAATATTATAGATTTTTTTTTTTTTTTACCGACACGTACGTATATAATAACGATTTCGTTTTAAAAAAATATATATATTATTATTATTATTATTATCAACAGGGTAAAAATTGTGACGTAATATTTTAATTCATTATTTAAATTATTAATTAAACCGTATCTTCCGCCGTTTTTTTTTTTTTTTTTTTTGAATTTAAAATTTATACGTTACGAGATTGATTTGAAAATGAGAGAATCCCCCTCTGCCCCCCCCCCCTGCTCCCCAAAATCTAATGATAATGTTTTTAAAATTATTATTATTATTATCATCAATCGTTTTCGATTTAAAAAAAAAAAAGGTTAAAATGAAAAAAAAAAAAAAAAAAAAAAAAAAATTGGTTTTAAAAAATATTTTGCTTGGGATTATGATTTAAAAAACATAAAAACTTAATGTCGGGTGTATTTATTGGTTTACCGGGGGGATCGGGTCGTCCAATGAAAAAAAAGGAAAAAAATTTTAACATTTTTTTATTGGTTGAAAATTTCTTTTTTGTAACTCACCTGCTGCACGTGGGAGGCAATGTTATTATTATTATTATTAAAGTACTTTTGAAATTCCTACCATCGAAATAACATCCATCAAATAAAAAGGGAAATTCATCATAAATTTAACCATTTTTTTTTTCTCTTTCACATTCTTACGAGTTTATTCATGCTAAAATCGAGAAAAGAATGAGGAGGGGGGAGAGGGAGGGGGGAAACAAAAAAATGATGTACGTGTTTTTTTTTTTTTTTTTATTTAATGGGGCGAGGCGGGGGAAGAGGGATAATTATTATAATGTTTTTACTATCGCGCGTAAGTATCGAAGGGGGTACGAAGTAAGACAAGAAAACCGTTAGAAACGGGTTTTACAAAAAAAAAAATTGATTTATTTAAAATTAACCGTCACTATACTTATCTTACGCAGGATGCATAATAAATAAATTTATTAATTCCGTCGTTCAAGCCTTTAAAAAACTAAAAAAAGAGTACAAACGCACCTAAAAAATTTAAACAAAAGCCTTAAAGCGTGAGTTTTTTTTTTTTTTTTTTTTTTTTTTTTTTTTTAAATAAGGTGTCAACAGAATGCGTGACGTAAAACGTTAATAATAATAATTTTTTGTTGATAAAGTCGTTTTTCCGATATTTTTCCGGATTTTATTAGAAAATTTTTCGAAGGGTAATAAATTAAATTTAAGAGAGAGAAAAGACTTGACGATTAAAAAAATAATAGCAAAACATTTTTTTTTTTTTCTTCTCGCTTGCTGTGAATATTTAAATTTAAAAACTTTCGTCGTTATAATTTATATAAATTATATAAAGATAAAAATCTTTTGTCGACTCGCACGCACGCCATATTTATTTTTATTCCACACCAAAAAAAAAAAAAATTAAATAAAAAAAAAAACATTCACGGATGTAAACTATCACGTCTCGCCTAACTTTAACAACCATTGCTACGGTTTTACTTTTTTTTTTTATTATCGATTTTACCCGTTTTTTATAAAAAAAAAAAAAAAAAAAAAAAACTCACCAATCTTCCAGCTTCATTGTTGTGTAAATTTATTCTAGATTGTATATCTCCAGCTTTTTTTTCTCTCAGATCTAAAAACGATTGTGAAAATTCAACGCCAAAGTCTAAATTATGTGAACAACCGCTCCATTTCCATTTATCCGGATTTTTATTCATCAAATCATTTTCTAAATAATTATCATCATTTATTCCGACATTGTTTCCCCTAAAAAATTTAAAAAAAAAAAAAAAAACATAAAAAACATAAAAATTTTCTTTTTGTTTTTCCGTTGGTATTACGTAATAATTTTCTTTCCGTTACCTTAATATCGATTTGTATCGTTTTGATTTGACGTTACGCTTTTGATTTTCTCTCGATAATAATTTATTATTATTATTATTATTATGAAAACTTTTTTGCCTGTAACTTCCTGGATCGCAACCGCAAGCTATTAATTTTCCAGAACTGCATGCACGAGCAACACTATGTGCAACTCCTGCCGATGATATGGCATAAGCAAAAGCAGTTTCTCTATATCCTGTAAATAAAAAAAAAAGTGAAACCTTACGTTGAACAAGAATTTCAAGTTTGTTAACAAAATATAAAACAAACAAAAATTTCGTTAACCAAAGGATTTAAAAAAAAAATTTTTTTTCCGTGAATGAATAAAAAATTTTTTTAAAAACTTTAATAATAATAATAAATAAACAAACGCCATCACATAAATGACGGTTATCAATGAAGGAGAGGAAATGATAATAATTTGTTAGAACAAAACTTGAGGAGGTCAAGCAAGACTTTTAAGTTTTTTTTTTTTTTTTTTTTTTCTCTCTCTTAGAGATGAACTAGTAGAGATTCGATTTTCCCACACATTTAACATTGAGAAAACGCTCACAAGAAAACGATCATCAGATTAAATAAATAAAAAAAAAATTTTTCTTTCTCGGACTTTTTCCTACAACTTTTAAACTGATGTAATCCTTTTATTGTACTAAAAAAAAAAAAAAAAAAAGTTATACGTGACCTGAGAGGTTAATTGTCGCGATTTGATATACAACTTTTTATATAACCCAAAATATACCTGTTTCTTTTTAACTTTTGTACATACATACGTACGTTTTTTTTTTTTGTCTTTTTCTCTCTCTCTCTCTCTTTGTTTTTAAGCCTATAAGATCATCTTTATTACATGAAATAGTTAGCTGTGAGGTTTTTCATTTTGTTAACATCGGAATGCGATAAACTAACCACATAAGAAAGTCATGAACTACATCATCCTTTCTTTATTTATCTTTCTTTCTTCGCCAACAAGACAAAAAAAAAAAATTTTCCGGGTACTACTCACAACAAAAAAAATTATTAAATTTTATTTAATTAATTTAAATGGACGGAGGATTTCGTTTGAACCTTTTCTTTTAAAAAAAATTACTGCGTTAGAGGTGAAACCTTTTTCTTTGATAAAATTAATTGAATAAATGACGTTCTGATAACGTTATCGGATAAAAACGAATTCGTTTTGTGAGGTTTTTATTTTTTTTTTTTTAAAAAAATAATTTATGTGACTTAATAAAAAAATAAGTCGTCAAAGAAACGCTACCATCGCCACAATCCGTGAATGCACGCGCGTGTGTGTGTGTGTGTGCGTGAGTGCGTGCGTACGTAATAAAAACTAAAACCCACAGGTTTTTTTTTTTTTTTTTAAATATTAATATGACACGAAGTCAAGATAAAAGGAAGGAAGGAAAGAAGGAAAGGAGGAGGAGGTGGAGGGGGGGGGAGGAGAAAGAAAAAAAAAAAGATGAAGTAATAAAAAACGACAAATTTTCTATGGAAAGTCAAAAAAGAAAAGAATAATGAAAGAATTCGTTTCTCAGCACATAAATTTAATGGATAGCTTATGAAATGTTGTAGATTTGACAAAGCTACTTTTCTCTTTTCATTTTTTCATTTTTTTTTTTGTTATGTCAAAGGAGATGTTTCGAAAAGAAGGGAGTGTTAAAGAAGTGTAACTAATCGACTCGAAATATGCATTTTAAAAAGAAAAAAGAAAAAAAAAAAAATTGTTTTTTAAGTTTTTCCACGAACGAAACACAATCGGTTTGTGAGATGTTAACATAACATAACGGGAATCATCATCATCATCATCATCATCATCATCATCATCATCATCATCATCATAATCATAATCATAATCATCGTTATTATTATTATTTTAAATAAATAATTAGTTTCGGATGCTCGTGTAAAAAAAATTCATTCTATTGTTATTAATTTCGATATCTTTTCCCCACTCCTCCCCTTTTTTGTTGTTGTTCGTTTACGAAATGTAAACTTTAAAATT
>NW_002987112.1:145235-150260 GCF_000006295.1 Pediculus humanus corporis
TAATTAGGGTAGTAGTAAGTTTTACAAAAAAAAAAAGTAAAATTTAAGTAAATAAAAATCTTTTTAAATAATCTCGTATGCTTACGTTAAATTTATACGTACAAATTATACAACAAAATAAAGTTTACATCGTAATAAAGTAACTAAAAAAAAAATTAAAAAACTAAAAACTAAATTAGTCACGCTAAATTTATAGATATATTTATATAAATAAGTTTGATTATTTTTTTTTTAATTCAGTCATCATTTTTTTTTAATGAACCCATTTTCAATTTTTTTTTTTTTTTTTTTTTTTTTTTTTACCACCAAAGAAGAAAATTTTTTTATTATTTCGTACCATGACTTAAAATAATTTTTTTCTTTTTAAAAACATCATCAATTTCGTAATCATCATTATTTAAAAATTTAAAAAAATATATATTTCCCCCCCCCCCTTTCTCTTCCCCCCTCTCTTTATCTAACACGGGTGAAAAGAGTTTTATTAAAAATTACGTAATAATAATAATAATAATGATTTTTTTCAAAACCTTTTACAAGTAAAAAAAAAATTTTTATCATTATTATTTAAAATTCCGGAAAATTCGTCGATGGAGAGGGAAAAAAAATCATTTTTTTATTTATTACGTTACTTACGAAAAAAATTGTTAACTACGATTGTTAAATAATAATAATAATAATAATAATAAAGTTATTGTTATAAACAATTAAGTTAATAACCGTAATCACGCAAATAATTATTATTGTGCATGCAATTTTTAACAAAACGAAGGTGTAAAGAAAAATTTTAATAACAATTTAAATGGAGATTAATGAAGTTATTATTATTATTATTATTATTAGGGATTAATTTTATAAACGTGAGTTTATTGTTTAAATAAATAAAATGGCCGCCGATTCGGATAGTAAAAAAAAAAATATTAAAAATCGTAGAGAACGCGTTCGATTGGTGGAAAAAAAGGATTTTATAAATGTAATAACATTTCCAAGTATTATTATTATTATTATTTTTTTGGATTTAAATTTTTTTTTTTTTTTCGTCAAGATCACGCTACGGGTTGATCCTTAATTGAAAAAGTCATCTCGGAGGCATGGAAAAAAATTTTTTTTTTTTTTTTTTTTAATTTGAATCGCCCCTGGGTGACCACACACGCATTCGCTAAAACAATTTCTTAAACACCTTCAGAACACACCGTATAATAATGAATTCGTGACATAAAAAAAAAAAAAAAAAAAAGGTGAGAGGTAATAATAATAATAATAATAATATGGACATAATAAGGCGTTTATTATTATTATTATTATTATAAAAAATAAATTATTTTAAACGAAAACGTCGAACGTCTTTATTATTGGATTTTTCTTTAAAAAAAAAAAAACAAAATGGCGGTATTTACCTCTTTGTAAAAGAATGCTATTTCTTGGATTTTTATTTTTTGTGCTTAAAGATGAACAATTCCACCTGTGCCATTTAAATTGATATTGACATTCGTCAACGGCCAATTGAAGGCCATCCATTGCACTTGACGTCACATCCGGAAATTGTTGACAAAGTTCCATTTGATCTTTATTTAATCCTTGAAATGTTTTACATATCGTTGGTCCTATTAATTCTTGTTTAAATATCGCGTAGGAGTTTCTTCCATCCCTTAAAAAAAAAAAAAGGTTTAAATCGTGTAAATAAATAAATAAATGATTAGTGCCACGAAACAAAACAAAACAAAATTTTAATTTTATTTTTTGTTTTAATTCATTCGAATGAAACAAAATTAAAATTAAACAGATAAAAAAAAAAAAAAAAAAAATTTTAATTTTACATTTTATTTCTTATCTACTAAAAAGTTTATTCTGCTACTTGTCAACTAGATGAATGAGCCTTAATATAAAGGTTTGTCGTCGTCGTCGTCGTCGTCGTCGTGCCTAAAAACCTTAGAAAGTTTTATTGTGTTAAAATTAAAATCTCTTGTATGTGCATGTTCATCATATGAATATCATTTTATAAGAATGGTGGCAGGTTGAAGAAAATTGTTTTTGTTTTGTTTTGTTTTTCTTTCTTCATTTTTATTCGTCACGGTTGCCATATATTTTATTTAAATATACATACAAATTATTTAATTTGTTTTTGTTTGTTGCTATTTCCACGATATTGCCATTCGTGCTTGTTACGCTTTGTTGAATTTTTTTTTTTTTTTGTTTTCAACAAACAAAACGTTTTAAAAAAAAAATGGCGTCGTCGTTTCAAACTCTAATGATTTCATTATGAAATTATTTTAAAAAAATTTCCCGAAATGATGATGTGAAAGCAGAAGAAAATTATCACGAATCCAAACATCACGATTGGTTGTTTTTTTTTTTTTTCCAGTCTTGTAAAATAAAATTACTCGAGTGAATACATTATTCCGGATATAGAATTAATAAGCTCATATAGAAAAAATGACTTCGTGAGTGATTTAAAACAAAAGAAAAAAGGAAAATTATTATAAAATGAATGCGACGACCGGATACGAAATAAAATAGGAATGCGCTTTGAAAAATATATAAAGTAATAAGAATCGAGATCATGTGTGAGTTGGGAAAATTATTATTATATCTACGAGACAAAAATTTTTAAAACGTACAAAGTCATGGTGAAAAGATTTGATGTATATAAGTCAGTAATTAGAATGGGAGACAAATTGATTTATACAGGTACGTGAGAAATATCGTTGAGAATAAGAGGTTCATCATTTCGTGTAACTCGTCCGTAGTACGTATAGGTATGTGGTCAAGTGGTGGTGGTGGTGGTAGTTGTGGTACCCTTTTTTTTTTCACCCTTTTTTTTTATATGTTTGAGATAAAAATGTCGTTTGTAGACAGGTTTTCATACTTAAAAACAAAAGTTACAAAACTTTTAAATCAAATTTTTTTTTTTAATAAAAAAAAAAAAAAATTTTCCCATACTTTGATTGAAAATATTTAAGGGTAAAAATGTCGGATAATATTTTTTTAAAAAAAAAAAAAAACAAAAAATGGAAGCTAAGCCGTAAAGAACAAAAAAAAAAAAAAAAAAAAAAACCGAGTCAAGAAGAATAATAGACCAAAGATATAGATTAAACGTGTTTAGGAATTAAAATACTTTTAAAAACAAGAAATCACGAACACATGTATCACAATAATAAATGTGGGCGAATTCTTTATGTAGCGGCCATTGTAAACTATTTTTTTTTTTTCTTTTTTTTTTTTATCTTAGCAGACATTGCTAGCAATTAGTATAAAACGTGTTATGATATCCGCATCCGATCCGCAATCATAATACCTTTCTTTAGTACCTAGTACTACCCGCTACCCACTACTACTACTACTTATTCCTCTCTTTAAAATTTTTTTTAAATGGATTTTTTAATTGACATTTTTTTTGCAAGTCAATAACTTATTATTAGTTTATTATGTGTGGACCATTAGAGAATTGATTTTTTTTTTTACACAAAAAAATGAGAGGTTACGTATCTTGTGAGAAAATCTCATGGGAAAAATGTCTTCTTCTCCTCCTTCTCCTTCATCTTCATCTTCATCTTCTTCTTCTTGTGTTCTTAAACTGAATAATTACATCGGAGTTTAAAAAAAAAAAAAAAAAAAAATTTAATAATTGATTTTTGACAGATTTTTTTTCTCTTTTTCATTCTTCCCTTTCCCTCCCCCGCCCCATTTTTGTTTTTTTACATGGTTATTTGCACTTGGTGTCACTTTTGTATCATCAATGTGATGAATCACGTTACATACCTTTCATTACTTTACATTTTAGTTTTTTTTTTTTTTTTTACGAAAGCGTTCATTTTTTTTTTAAAGATAAAATCAATTCGAATCCTGTCACCCACACGTAAATATTTTTCAAGTGTTTAAAGTCACTCAAAAGTCACTTTTCCTACTTTTTTATAAAGAAAAAAATTTTTTTTTTGAAATAAATAAAAACAACAATCGAAAAGTGTATAAATATTATTATTATTAATCGATTTTGAACGGGTACCTTAGGTTCGTTTTAAATCTAAGAAGAAAAACAATGTAATTAACTTATAAATTGAATAAAATAATAATAATAACAAAATTACGAAGAATGAATGATGCTTATATAATAATAATAAAAGTTTTCGAACACTTTATCAATAAATAATAAATAATTATAATGTGTGTGTGTGTGCGTGTGTGCGTTATTGATGAATGAATTATTATAAATACGATGACAGTTTTGATATGAGAATAGAAAAAAAAAAAAAAACAAAATGTCGGCGTCAAGTGAAATTGCCACAAATAAGAATTAATTCGGTTATTTTTTTTTCCTTAAACAAATCGTTTTTTATTTTTTTTTTTTTACGTGAATTTGTCGCTGAATGAAACAAATTTTTTATAAAAAGTGAAAAACATAATAAAAAAAACAAATAAATGAAACGAAAAAAAAAAAAAAAATTGTCGCAACCCCCAAGTCGAATAAAATATATAAAAAAAAAAAAAAACTTGGATCCTCCATTAAGAGTCATTTAAAAGTTGTTGTCAAACAAAAAGTTTTACGGTCCGTTTCTTTTCTTAAAGCTTTTCTGATAAGCAAATCCATTGACGTTTTCTCCGTGTTTCACATTACATTTAATTACCGGCTATTTATTATATTCAAAAATCCCGATAAGAGAAAAAAAAAAAAAAAAAAACTGGAAGTTTCAAATATTGAAACACACCAAATAAATAAATAAAAAATTTATACAGAAGCATTTTCCCTTTCAAAAATTTTTTTTTTCCTTTTTTTTTTTTTTTTTAATCGAATGAGTTCATCTTTTGTTTTGTTTTCTTTTTCACAAACCTTTTTTTTATTTTTTTAGATGAAAAAACCTTTCGTTTTTTTTTCTTATGACACGTTTATTTTTTTTAATTATTTAAAATTTATTTAATTATTTAAAATCCTCGATTGAAATTATAATTATTATTTTTTTTATTATTAAATTTTAAACAAAAAAAAAAGAAATTCAATAACGAGTTTTTTTTTTTTTGTTTTTAAATACAAAT
>NW_002987112.1:152094-157002 GCF_000006295.1 Pediculus humanus corporis
ATTCGAATATACGTTTGGGAAAAAAATTATAAAAAAAGTATTTTGATTGATTTACGTAGTCGAGGAAATTCGTCCACGTGATTAAAATAATATTTAATCGTTTCCGGTGACACAAAAATAAAAAATTCGTTTTGGCAAAAAACGATATTAGGAAAATTAATGATATTTAACATCGGAAAATGAATTTCAGTGTTACCAAAACCAAAAAAAAAAAAAAAAATTGGACGCGTTAAAAATGCGTAAATTTACACCTGAACGTAAATAATCATCGATAATAATAATAAAAAATAAAATAAATAAATTTTTAATTTTATTTTTCCAAAAACCAACGAGTAACTCTTGCATTAAAAAAAAAGTGGGGAGGGAGGGGAGTGGGGAGGGGA
This sequence comes from Pediculus humanus corporis, assembly GCF_000006295.1. Lineage (NCBI taxonomy): Eukaryota > Metazoa > Arthropoda > Insecta > Psocodea > Pediculidae > Pediculus > Pediculus humanus. The sequence goes on from NW_002987112.1 coordinate 152,478, forward strand.
GGGGAAATAAAAAAATAAAATTTTTATTTTTTATTTTTTTTTTTTTATCCCGATGAGTTTTTCAAGTGAGAACGTTTTTTTCTTCTTCAGTTGTTAAATTCTTTTTTTAAAATATTATTGTTCGGACAACCGGTTGAACCAATGGAACAATGGAACAATCCATAAATCTGATGATGATGATGATGATGAAACATAACAATATCACTTTATTTAGCATTTCTAAGAGCGGTCGTCGTATGTACATAGATATTCATAATGGAATTTTAGATTCCTATCATTGGGTGGCCTTTTTTTTTTTTTAACCGCATAAAAATAATTTAATTTAATATTAACTTGACCTTGTTGATTTGTTTTACAGACAACATAATTAAAATAATTAATTTTAATTATATTTAACAAAAAAAAAAAAACGCAAACGCAAACGTTTAATTAATTGCAAATTTAAGATTACAACAACGACAACAAAAATTCCTAATTGGCGTACACGTGGGTTTCCTTCCCTCCCCCACTCGCCCCCCGTCCGCGGGACTCTTTCGAAAACAATGAAAATTTAACAAAAAAATTCTCGCACCGTTTAATAATAATAATAATAATAATAATAATAATAATATATAAATAATGGTTTTTTAAATGTAAATAATAAATTGACGTGTTGTGTGTGTGTGACGGAATGATTATGACGTATTAAATATACGCAAATGGAATGTTTATTTTTTTATTTAACAAGTTGGGAGACAATGGCGGGTGTTTCATAAAAAAAAAGAAAATTTTTTTATAAAGTCTTTTACCGAAGGAAAAAAGTTTCAAAATGAATTTTATTTTTTAATTAAATATTTAAAAAATCGATAATGTATCGATTGATGTGCGTATCAATCAATTATTTATTAAATTAAATTAATTATTCAATCGGGATTTTGAAAAAAGAGAAAAAGAAAAAAAAATTATTTAAATAATTTATAAACGGCGGGTTTTTTTCCGGAAAGGGGGGAGAGGAAGTAGGAAGGGAGATGGGTGATTAATCGACAATTGTTTGTATCCGTTTTGTATGTAAACTCTTGTGGTAAAATTTAAATTTAATTTCTAATAATTTTTGGCGCGATTTATTAAAAATGTTTTGATTTTGTTTTTTTTTATTTGGGGACCGCAGGAAAACGGGGCGACGGATGACGTTTTCGTATTAAGAAAAAAATGGCATTAATATAATTTAAAACGAAACTTGAGTGTTTTTCTTCTTGACTTTTTTTTTTTTTTTAATAGTTTATTTGTTTGTTTGTTTGTTTGTTTGTTTTTCGTATCGACATTTCGAACATAATAAAAAAAATAAACTGAAATATTAAAATTAAATAAACATTCGTGAGTCCGTCGAATAAAAAAAATTTTTTGTCATCTTTTTTGTCAATTTTTTATTTTTATTTTTTTTTAATGACGTCGATCCACGCGCACGCACACACGCGCGCGAAAAGTTTTGACGTAAAAATTTTGCAAAAATTTATTTTTATTAATAAAAAAAAAAAAAAAAAAAAAACGATTGCGGTTTTCATACTTTTTTGTTTGTTGTTATTTTACCACAATTTAATAAAAATTTATTATTATTTATTTTAAACGTTAAATAATTGGACCGGAAACTCCATGTTTCGAATACTTATTTCCCAATTAATAAAAAAAAAAAAAAATTACAGTTTAGAAACCACGAATCAATTTTTTATAAATAAATTTAATCAATTACTTTTAATATTATTATTATTATTATTTGTAATTTTAATTTTAATTTTACAAACACATTGACATGAAATTCACATTTGTAAATTATTATTCTTCTGTTAATTTTTGTATTAATTACAATAATAATAATTACAATAACCAAAAAAAAAAAATGCGTACGTCGCGAAATTTTAAATAAAATTATTATTATTGTTATTATCGTCATAACCGTCGTTCTTTTACAAAAAATTTAAAATGACGTTAAGAAAAGTTTTTTCGTTGTTGGAAAAAAGAAAAAAAACTTGAAATTAATTAAAAACTCACCCTTGTTGTATAATGTGTGCCATGAAAATCATGAGCCAAATACTCCAACGCATTTCCTTTTATATTGAAATTTTTTTAAAAAAAAGTTTTATTTCCGTTTCCAAAAATGAAAATGGGAAAAAATACGAAACGAAACAATCGGATAAAATTCTTGCCACGATAAAAACTTTGACATTTTAATAATTAAATATTAATATTTAATCGATTGATAAAAAACAAACAAATAAACGAACGAACGAACGAACGAAAAAGAAAAAAAGAAAGAAAATTAAAAAAAAAAAAAAAAAAAAAGAGGAAAATTTTTTTTTTTTTAAAAAGAAAAAACGTTGTAACAAAGTTTAAATGACACTCCGAAATCACTATCATTGTTGTCATCCTGGGAGATAACTCGGTGATGGTATTACGCAGCATCCTCCTCCCTCCCTCTTTGCGAGGGAGATCCAATCAAGAGTCTCCTTCGCATTTTCATCTCACAAATCAACAATTATCCAATAGAAGACATATCGTTTCATCATTGATGAAATTCTTTCTTTTTTTTTCCCCCGCGTTTTTTCTTTCTTGTCTTTCTTTCTTATCTTTCCTTTTTTTCCTTTTTTTCCTTTTTCAACTTTCTTTACACACAATTCGCGACGTGATAATTTAAAAAAAAAAAGATTCACGGACGAAGGAGAAAAAATGAGAGAAAAAGAAATTAAACTGGATATAAAAAAAAAAGAAGGAAAAGAAGAGCAGAAGAGGGAAAGATAATGAGTTAGAAAGAAAGAGAATTTAATATTAATAATAAGAGAAAATTAGAGAGAGAAAGAGAGAGAGAGAATAAATTAGATACGACGAAAGAAAATACGAGTACCAACACGAAAAAAAAAAAAAATAATAATAATAATCGTACGAACGTTTTTTTTTATTCCACGGCGGGAAATATATAAAAACACTCGGCAATTTTCCTTTAGAATTTTTTTTTTTTTTTTTACGTGATGGCCCCACTTACGTGAATATAAAACGAATAAAAAAAAAAGGGGGCGCCACCGTGTAACAACCGTGTACAAAGCCCCTTTAATACAATTCAAATCATTTATATTTCATACCTTTCTTTTTACCTTCTATTTCCACGACGACGTTTCGCACACGGAATCTACCACGACCACCACCACCGAAAAAAAAATTATTTATTTTTAATAAAAAAAAGAAACGACGACGAAGATATTTTAAAAAAAAAAATAAACTAAATTATTTTAAAATAGATTTTAAAAGGGACAAACGAGAGCACCCACGATTATTATTAAAAAAAAAAAATTTTTTTTTTTATTTAACTCCAGGTAGAATTAAACGTAATAGTTTATTTTTTTAAATGTAAAAAGAAGACCACCAAACAACACAAAAGATTTATTATAATAAAATAAAATAAAATAAAAAAAAAAAAATTAAAAAACATTAATTATGAAAAGCGATCCGGTTTTTCTTTTCTTTTTTTTTTTTTTTTATCAATAAATATTCTCACACGTATAATAAATATCGCATAGAATTTTATTTGACTTAATATAAAAAAAAAAAACGTCTACTGCTCCTTATTATTATTTTAAATATTCGATAATGTGTCTCGTTTATAAAAAAAAAACCTCGAAGGGAAAATATTTAAACTCGCGTTTTTAAAAAAAATTCCTACGCTGCTTTGAAAAACATATATAGAAACTTGATTTTAATAATTTATCATAACAATAAAACATAACAAATCTGCGGTTAAACATGAAAAAAAATTTTTTTTCTTTTATTTATTATATGTAATCATATATATTTACGATTCATAAATATTTAAATATGTCCGACAAAAAATTTAGGTGAAAAAATAGAAAATAGAAAAATTTGCGAGATTATCGTGTGAGGAATGATAAAAAAACTTTTTTTTTTTCATAACAAATAAATCGGCCATTTTGAGTAATAACATGTATTTAAGATAATTTGAAAAAAAAAAGATAAAAGATACGAGCGAAACAAACAAACAAACAAACGTTTTGTTTTTGTTATTATTTACAAACAAACAAACAATGACGACAGAATGAAAAACACACACACGCACGCACATAAGAAAAATAAAATCGTAGAAGGAATCGGAATAGGTGGACGAGATGAGTAAAATATAAGGGTAGTAAAGGGTAGTAGAATTGATTTAAAAAAAAAAAAAGGGTTGAAATACCGACAAAGTATTTTATGTATGTCCTTTTATAAAGGGTTGATTTTTTTTTTTTTTTTGTTAAGGGTGGACTAATTATGATGTACATTCTGCCACCCAGTATTATTTCATCATCTTTTATGGTGGATTTTTTATTAAAACTTTTTTTCGAAATTACAATCATCATCATCATCATTATTATCATCATCATCATCGTCGTCATCGTCACACTTTTCATAATTAAAAAAATTTTTTTTTCGTATTAATAAATGTATTTATTTATGGGAATGACGCGTTTAATAATTTTTTTTTTTTTTTAAATAAATTATTTAC
>NW_002987112.1:157379-198330 GCF_000006295.1 Pediculus humanus corporis
TGAGGTGGGGGGAGCTTTCTTTCGAAAGAAATAAATTTTTAATTTTCCTAATGAATTTTCCTGTTTTTTTTTTTTTTTTCTCAAAAAGCAAATAATATTAATTTCGTAATTGCTTTTCTCCTAAATAATCTTTTGAATCAAATTCTCTCTCCTCCTTTCCCTCTCTCTCTCCCTCCCCCTCTCTCTCTTTTGATCCAAGAGGAAAAAATAATTTTTTTTATTTTTAAATGGAAAAAAAAGGAAGGAAAAAAAAGGAAGGAAAGGGAAACGTTACTCGATGCGTATCCCGTTCGGTTTTTCATACTTAATTAATAATAATAATAATAATAATAAAATTAGGAAAAAAAAAATTCAACATCCGTTCGTAAAATAATAATAATAATAATAATAATCGTCATTAATAATAATCGTATAGAAAACAAAACAAATGTTTTTTTAAAAAAAAAAAAGAAAATTTTTAATTTATATTAAAATGTTTTTATATCGTCCGTGACCAATAGTTGAAAATGTGAACGCACACGCGCAAAACAAATTGGACCTCACATATATTACTGATATTAAAATTTTTAATAATAATAATAATAATAATAATAATAATAATAATAATAATGACCGGATTTCCCCACTTTTTTTCTCCTTTTTCCCCCACCAGAAAAGAAAAAAAAAAAATATACGCCCTCCCCCTATTCATTCTTTTTCTTCTCCTCTTTTTTTTTTTTTTTCCAGGTACGAAACACAAAAAATTTTATTATTATTATTTTGCGGGGATATTATTATTAATATTTAAATGTTGGCATTATTTTTTCGATTGTAATAATAATAATAATAATAATAATAATAATGTCATTAGAGATTTTTTTAGAACGTAGTAATGAGATTTAAATTAATTATAAATTGCCAGAATTCGGGAGTGAATTTAATAATAATTTTTTTTTTTCTCACGAAATTTTTTTTTCCCACAATTTTTTTTTTTTTTGTACAGGTATAAAGAGTGTGAGTGGTACCGGTAATAGATTGTACCGGTAATTTAATAATTAAGTTTTAATGTTAGGCCTTTTAAATTGGTTTTTTTTTTTTTTTTAGCATCGATAATGCGGGGTTTGGTTAGTTTTTAGTTTTTTTTGCACATCCAATATGAAGTTACAAATAATGTCTCTCAAGTCTGAATAAATAATACTAATTTTTTTTTTCCTCCTCGAGGTAGACATTATTATTATTATTATCATTATCATTATCATTATCATTCCTCTTCTCACTGACATTTAAACTTTAAACTTAATTAAACGTAATAATTGAAACTTTGATAATTTAACTTTGTCCAAAAAAAAAAAAAAAAAAAAATTCAAATAATTGAAACATGTGGAACCGACCGCAAATTTTTTATACGTATTTAAATTAATTTCCCCCCCCCCTCTCTCCCTCTCTCTCTCTCTCTTTCTCTGTCTCTCATTTGTAATTATCTACGTTGTTTTTTGTTATTATTATTATAATAAATTTTCGCCGACTTTAAAAAAAAGGTACAACATAATTTTTATTATCATTATCGTGTTTGTTGTTTTTTGACGTCAACCGCAGCATAAATTTTCCGTTCTCTGACATTTAACGGTTTTCGTAATTATTATTATTATTAAACTTTGATTCGATGATACATTACAAAAAAAAGAAATTAAAAGTTTTTTTTTTTTTTTTTTTGAATGCGAACTCGATAGCGAATTGAAAAATCATAAGAAATAAAGAGAAAGGTTTATAACAAGACGCCATTTTTATTTTGAAATTATTAATAATAAAAAAAAAATTCGATCGTTTCACCTTTTAAACTTTAAGTAAATTTAATTTTTTTTTTTTCGTTTGGACTCAAATGAATAAACCTTGAATTATGAGTATTATTATTATTATTATTATTATTATTTTGGGAATGATTGAAATGTATTTAATAAAATTATAACGAAAAAAAAAAAAGAAAAAAATTTTTTTTTCGAACGAAACAAAAAAAGAAACCTGTGAATTAAAAAAAAAAAAAACTTTCTACGTGAACAACAACAACAATCAAGGCCTTAAGACAATCAAAACCTTGGAATGACTACTTTCTCAATTAAAAAAGGCGTGGCAATAGATTCGATACTATTTTTAAATATAAAAAGAAAAAAATATTCGATGGTTTAAAATTTTTTTTTTCTTTTTTTTGAAAATTTTGCGTTCGTGCGAGTGCGAGTGTGCGTGCGTGCGTGTGCGCATGCAACTACGTGATTCATTCAGCTTTCTAAAAAAAGAAAAGAAAAGGAAAGAAAAGGAAAAGAGAGAGAAAAGAAATATATATGGCAAAGTTGAAAAGCGTGAAAGACCACGAAGGTTTAGTAGAACGGTCAATTTTCAGACACCTTTGGGGTATAATTTAGAAGAAGAAAGGTGTAATCGTTTCCAAATAGTTAATAAAGATCCTTGCCGGCAATCCTTGACTCTAGGCGCTATACTCAGGTATGCTAGAGCCGCCGTGTGAGGTCTTTTCACATCTGTTATACTACACTTTTGCGCACTTTTTTCCCCCCCTTTATTTCCCCCCACTCCCCCCCATCCTCCACCTTATACTCGCGACTCGCGTAATTTTTTTTTCGTTTCACGTACTTTTGCGGTTTTATAAGAAGATATCGAGTAATTGTTTTTTTTATCATAAAAGCCTAAATCATCTTAAATTTATTTGCCCTAATTATGGACCGGTAAATCTTAGCCCATATTTCTACCGAGTAATTTTTTTTTTAAATTTTGATTTCCGGTCGTCGAATGTGATATTTTTTCAATCACATTTCCTTTGTAGACAAGGAAAATCGAGGAAAAGGAAGTTGCGTAGTTTGTCGAAGTCTCTTTCGCACGTGAACAAATAAAATTTCACAATTGTGCGTTCACACTTTTTCTTTTCATTCAACGTGTCTCTCTCAATAATAATAATAATATTAAAATTTAATAATTTATATTTATTCGAGTTAAATAAAATTGAGTGAGGATGAAGATGATGGGGGAAAAAAAAGAGGGTATATTAATCGATATCCGAGTGCGTTTGTCTTAAGTGCTGGCTGGCTGGCTGGATGGTTGGATGGCTGGACAAAGTAAGCGTAAATTCTAAAGATAAAAAAAAAAAAAAAAAAAAAATGCAGAATCACCGGGTAGAATGCGATCGTTATAGAGCTACATTCCAACACCAGATGCGGTGGCACGCCCCCTCGTGGCCCTGGGCTCTTTGGCGGCTAGAAAATCACTACCTTGGACAACGGTAACACCTTCATTTCACAGGCCTGGGAACACAGTCGGCAGAAATAGACACCTCACGACTCGAAAATTAATCAAATCTACAAGTTTTCTTTTTTTTTTTTATTATTTTTTTAATATTTTTATTCTTCCCTTATTATAATAATTTTTTTTTTTTCTAAATTTACATTTAATTGATTAAAAAAATTCGAAACGAAATTTAAAATTTGTTTGTTTTCAATCAATATTTTTCGAGAAAGAGAGAAAAAGAGAGAGAGAGAGATATATATCAATGAATTACCAAAGAATTTTTTTTTTTGTAAAATTCATTGTTTACGTTATTAAATTATTAAAAATAAATAAATTCGGAAAACTTAATTATTAACAAACAATTCAATGTGAAAGTCTTAATAAGTATTAAAAAAATAATAATAAATTAATAAATTCGTAATTATTATCAATAATAAAAATTTAAATTAAATAAATTAACAAAACGAGTAAACAATGATTTAAACATGGCGAAACAATAACAATAACAGTAATTGTAATTTTTTTTTAGATAAATTATTATTATCATTATCGTTAATGTTTTTTTTTTTTTTTAAGTTTGTCACCCTGCAAACACCATCTTTAATTTTACTTCTACACGTGAATGAGAGCAAAAAGTAAAAAACGGTTGAATAATTTAAACAACGCGAGGATAAAAAATTTTACTTAGCAAGGAATATTGAATAATTTTATTGTCATTAGTTATATGGTGGCGGGATTGTAATATAATTAGCACTCGGTCCATCCTCGGTATGCTGCCCATTGAGATAAAAGAGAGAGAGAGAGAGAGAGAGAGAGAGAGAGATTGATGAATGTTAAGACCACCCACTTAAAAAAAGAATCAAAAAAAATTTTTTTTCGATACCTTTTTTTATATTATTATTATTATTAATATCAAAAAAAAAAGGGTAGGAAAAAAGAAAAAAATCATTTGATTACTTTTTTATCATAGTATGAGTATGTGTGTGTGTGTGTTTTCACTTTGTTTCTACGATAAAAGAGAGAGAGAGAGAGAAAGAGAAAAAGGCAGAAGGAACAACAGTGATGGTGATGGTGGCGGTGGCGGTGGTGGTGATGGTAGTGGAGGCGGCGGTGGATTTTGAAGAAGGAAAAAAAAAATTTTTTTTTTTTTTTGGTTTTATTGTTTTGCTTTTACGATGAAAAAAAAAAAAAAAAGAAAAAATTAGTCATGGAAATCTATAGTGCGGTTTCATGGTTAAAAACATCTCTCGATTTAAATTAACTTGTTTTGAGAATTTAAAGAAGGTGTTGTTGTTAGCCATAATAAGTGGAAGCCATTTTTTTTTCTTTTTTTTTTTTTATTAAATATCTTTCCGCGTGAAAATATTTTCTTCCTGTGTGTGCGTGCGTGTGTGCGCGTACGTTTTATATAATAATATTAATTTATTATAATCGATTCGATAAATATTAATATTATATTCGATAATTAAAATAAATTATTTTTTAAAATATCGATTCGAAATTAATATATTTATTATTATTATTATTATTACGACTACAACTTTTTTTTATTCATGTTAAATCGATTTACAAATATTATTATAGTGTAAAAAATTGATTTTATTGATTTTTAATGTTTAAAAAAAAAAAAAAAAAAAAAAAAAAAGGAGAAAAAAAATTAATTTTGTAATTATTACAGTTTCTTTTTTCTTTCGGTTTTGTAACACAGAAGAAGAAGAAAGGAAGGAAGGAAGGAATTCGATACATTAATTTAAATTTAGTTAAAAGAATACCTTTATTATCTACAAGATAGCTACCCTCATCTCTAATAACCGTTTTTTTTTTTCAGGTAGGAAAGACAACAACAACAACAACAACAATCTCTCACCGTGTTTGTAGTGAATGGGTCTTAGGTACTGTGGAACAATCAAATGAAATCCGATACGAATTAAAAAAATTTTTTTCTTTCTTTTTCTTTTTACTTTGTTGTTTTGTGATCCTTTTAAAAAACGAATCCCCCCCCTACCTGTGTATTCTAATAGGAAAACGGTTTTTTTTTCTTCGATTTTATATTTATCCGACAGCATTTTTTTTTTCCGATTTTGGTTTAATTTTAATAAATATTCTTTCTCTCTCTCTCTCTCTCTATTAAAAATTGCTCTGTTTTATTTTATTGTCATCGTATTTAGTGAGTGTTTAACTGTCATTGAGTGAGTACATATGAGTGACACATACCTGTTGTTGTTGTTGTTGTTGTTTAAACCATCGGTGGTAACAACACTTAATTTCATAATTTTATGTCTTTTTTTTTTTTTTTTCTCGAAAACATTTTTTTATTCTTTCGATCATGAATGAACAAACAACTTCTTTGAATGCTTCATAACAAGTTTTTTTTTTTTTTTTTTTTTTTTTTTCAAAAGGATGATCCTTAACATGGAAAAAAAGGAAAAAAATTTCAAAGGGTAGGAAAAAATTGTAAAGGATGAAATCACGTGTCGATAATAAGGTGGTCGGTGGTGGGAGGTGGGGTGGTGGTGAGGAGTGAGAGGTATATCGGTAATTGTAAAAGTTTTTAAATCTTTTTTTTTGTTTGTTTGTTTGTTTGTTCGGATTCCTGTTACAACTCGAATTGCAAATTTTAAAAGAAACCGTCGGATGAGGGTCAGTATCGTGGAAAAACAAACAAATAAACAAACAAACGAAATTTTTTTTTTTTTTTTTAATATTGGTAATATATAAATTTCACCCACCTTCAAATATTTTAATAATGATAATAATAATAATAATAATAATAATAATAATAATAATAATGGATTCACGATGTTTTAAAAGCAAAAAAAAAAAAAAAAGAATGAAATGAAATGAAGTTTAAATGTGGGGATTCCGGACCCCCTTACGATTTTAAAGTTTCTCGCAATGAAGATCGTACCACGTAAAAACTCAATCAAATCCCCGGGGGATCCGACCTTAAATGCTTTTTCCCTCTCATCAACTTCTTCATTTTCTTTTTGACTTTTCTTAAACTCTTCGACCTGAAACTTTTTTTTTTTTTTTAAATAGAAAATTAATCATTGGTAAACATTTTGTTTTGGTTTAACTTAAAACCATAATCGTTCATTATTATTATTATTATTATTATTATTATTGTTGTTGTTGTTCAGACTGGTCGATGGGGTTTTTCTTTCTTTCTCTCTCTCTCTCTCTCTCTCTCTCTCTCTCAAAAATTCCGCTTCCAATGAGGTCCGATGGATAATCGAACATGCTGATACGTCATAATTGATTCAATCTAATCTGATATCGTGTTTTTTCTTTCTTTTTTTAACCGGGGGATCTGGCAGACATTTTTTTTTTTTTAAAGGTTTTTTTTTGAAAAAAAAAAAAATTTATTTTTTTATTTGGGTGCGTACTATGCAACTTAGAGTTATAATAATAAAGATAATAATGTTTACCTTACGGGGGTAGGGTCCTGGGAAAATTTTTTTTTTTTTTTTTTTAAAAGGGGGTTTGAAATGTTTTTTTTTTGTTTTTAAAAATAATTAATAATTTTTTTTAAAAAAAATATCCTTCATATCCGGTTAAAAAAAAAAAAAAAACAAATTTTTTTTTGAGGGGGTTAATAACCTTCGAGGGGATTCCCCCTTTTTTTTTTTTTTTATTTAATAAAAATTGTGTGTAGTATTTTTAGTTTTTTTTTTTTTTTTTTTTTTTTTTTTTAATTACGGGAAAAATTGTGTAAATATTTATAAAACGTATTTGCATGGGGGAGAAAAAAAAAACAAGATGGCGGTGGTGATGGTGGTAGGTCATCTCAATGTATAGTAATTAATTAAAAATGCTTTAAGGGATGAATCGACCCTCGATCGCCGCTTTGATGTTACAAAAAAAAATGTTTTTTTTTCCGTTTCCTTTTTCTTTGTTTATTTTATTTAATTTTTTTTTTATATTTAGAACAAGTGTGCGTTCGTTTGTTCTCTGTTTGCATGTTTGTACTTGTTTGTTTAAGCTTTTTTTTTTTTTTTTTTTTTTAAATCGTCAAATTAATTTTTATAAAATGTGTTTACCTGGTTGGAAAATTCATTTTCTCGAATGGGATTTTTTTAAAAAAAGTTTTATTTATTTTTCATTTCTCTCTCGTAAAAAAAAAAAAAAATATCTTAAGGGTATTTTTCTTCCTTTCTTCCTTTTTTTCCTTTGTGAAAGCTTCGTAAATTTTTTTTTTTTTTTGAAATTTTAATTTAAAAAAGCTTTGGCAGCAGGAGTGAGCACCGCCACCACCATCACCATTACCAGAAGCAAAAAATTTTCAAATCGAAATTAAAATAATAATAATAATAATAAAATGAATTTTCCTTAATTGATTACGTAAAAGAAAAAAACAAAAAAAAATTAAAAAATTTATACCTGAGTTTTTGTTAACAAAAAAAATTTATTTATAATTTTATTCAAGTTTAATCGGGAGTGCACCATATTTCTTTTTGATGGTGCATAGGTGCGTTGGTTGTGGGCGCGGCCATTGGAGCGCTGGTGTAGTTGCCGCTGCCAGGTGGGCCGCGAGAGTGTTTCAAACAACTCAACCACAACCAGTGGAAAAAAAAAAGAAAAAAAAAAAAAAAAATTTTTTTTTTCTTTTATTATAATCAAATCATCATCATTTAGTGACCGGTTATATGTGATTTTAAAGAATAAAAATGATTTTTATTTTACCGCCGCCGACGACTACGACGACTACGACGACGACGACGACACCATATTAACAAATTAATTTTAATTATTATTATTATAACAAACCGTCGGTTGTTGTTACAACGGGGTCGATCATTATTAAGAAACGATAGAAAAATTTTTTTTTTTTTATACAAAAAATGACAAAATAAAAATCGGGATCGATCATCGTGTTTAGTTTTTTAAAACAAAGAGTGAAGTGAATAAAATAATAATATATTGAATGATATACTTATAATAATAATAATAATAATAAAATGCACGTTGTTATCGTCGTAAGTAATGATAATTCGTAAATGTTATATGAAGGATAGCAAATGATTGTGAGAGGCGATATAACCAATATCCTCAGGTAGAGAGGCATGCAGGCTTTCTTTATTGCCATTTATTTACTCTTGGTCACTCCGATTACGGGGAGTTGGTGGTGAGTAAAAATTTCTTATCCTTAACAAAAACTAATTTTTTTCTTTAGTCAAAAAGAATTAAAAGTAGAGTGTGTGTGCGTGTGTGCGTGCGTGTGCGTGTAAGAAGAGAGAATGGAAAAAAAAAAACGGGTGTTGGATGAAGACGTAAGTCGTATATTAAGATGTAGAGATAGTTCTATATTTCACACAACATGATTTATTGTTTGATTAGACTCTTCGCCATCAGAATAGACAATCCTTGGGGAGGAGGAAGGGGGGAGAAGGAGGGGGAAAGACCTAACCGTAGGTATTAGTTAACATGTATGAGAAAGTTCATCTTACGTTTAAATTTTTTTATTTTAAATTAATTCTTCATCTTCTTCAGTTTCTTTCTTCTTCAAATTGTAATTTACCTTCTTTATTTTTTTTTTTTGGAAAGAATTTTTTAATTCAAAAAAAAATTTTTTTTTCTCTCTCTCTCTCTCTCTCTCGTGTTTTTTTTTTTTTTTTTAAGGTAAAAATTATGTAATTTAAAAAATTGTGGGAATCGTCTTTTTATTTAAAAAAAGACATAATAATGATAAGAACCTTATCGTAAAAGGTCAAGTAAAAGGTCGAGATAAAAGGTACTCGAGAGTACCACGGTTAACTTTTTTTAAAAAAAACTTTGGTTAACTCACCTGTTTTAAACAGTCATTAAATTTTTTTTTTTTAAATAAAGTTTTCCTAAAATTTTTAATTGTGAATTTATCATCATTATCATCATCATCGTCGTCGTCGTCGTCATCATTTTTTTTTTTTTTTTAAGAATTTATTCAATATATAAAAAAAAAAAAAAAAAAAAAAGTTTTTATTATTTTTATTAATTGTAAATTTAAATTTTATTTACTTGTTTGCCATTTAATTATTTTTTTACCACAACAAACAACATTCCGGCTAATAGTTGTAAACATATTAACTTGATTAGTCAGTAACCCAAAAAAAAAAAAAAAAAATTTTATTTTGTATTAATATTCCTATAAAAATTATTATTATTATTATCATCATTATCATCATCATCATCATCATCGAATCCGAGTTTTCTTTTTTTTTAAAAGGTTAAAAATTAATTTTAAACAAATTTTTCCTTTTCTTTCCAATTTTTTTTTTTTTTGTAGTTTCCAATTCGATTCTGATTCAAACTCCATCCCTTGATTTGTTCTTATAATAATAATAATAATAATTGAGATTTTTTTATCGCTGAATTCCCGTGACGTAACAAAATGAAAATGTCGGGCGGGGGAAGAAAAAAAAAAAACAGGAATTTCGAAACGAATTGTCAAATATATATTCGGAGAATGTTAAAATCGAATCCGAAACAAAAGGAAATCGCGATGATGATGATGATGATAATGATGATGATAATGATGATGGTGATGATGATGATGATGATGATAATCCTAGTTATCATGCAAAAAAAAAAAAAAAAGAAAATATTTAGTCTAGGAGAATAATAATATAAAGGGTTATAATAAGAAGTAATAAATCAGCGGGTAATAAATGAAAAGGTAATAAATGTTATTATTATATTAATGATAATGATAATAATAATAATAATAATAATAATAATAACAGTTTTTAAAATATATATATAGATATTATTGTTGAATATAAAATGAGAGTCGAGAGAAGAATATTAAGACATTTTATTTTTTTTATTTTTTCTTTCTTCTTCTTTTCCATTCTTCTTTTTCATTCTTTTTTTTTTTTTACTCCCATTGATTTTTATTATCATTAACGAAAACAATCGGTCGGTTTTGTTTTAAATAATTGTTTATCTATAAAAATTGATGGATAATATAATTTTTTTAAATGTGAATGATGATGATAATAATAAAATTACGTTATCATAGTTTAAACGAGTTTAAAAGGTAATAAAATAATAATAATAATAATGAGGAAGGTTAAAAGAAAAAAGGTGGTAAAAAAAAAAAAAAAAATATGCCACCGTCCTCGTTTCTCACGTTTTTTTTTTTTTTTTTTAGTTTTTGTTCTCTTTCTCTCGTCTTTGCCCCTAACCCTCCCATTCCCCCATTCCCCCCATTTAAAAATGTCGGATGACTAAGAACAAAAAAAAAAAAAAAAGTTACTTTTACTTTTTTTCAAAAAAAAAAAATTTTTTTTAATTTATTTATTTTTACGTAAACGATAAAATGTAATTTTTTATATTTGTTTAAAAAAAAAAAAAAAAAATTAGGTTTTAAGGTCGACTTAAACGCCGCACCCGATTTTTTTGTGTCGGTCTGGAAAAAACAAAACAAAAAATTTAACCGACGGAAGACAAAATCACGCCATGTTAAATATTAATAATAATAATAATAATGATTTTAATTTAAATTAGAAAAATTGCTCGAAAAGAACTAGAGCGAAAGCCGGAAGGCAGGGGATTATAAAAAATGGCGGATTTTTAAGGTACGAGCGTCGTTTATTGTTTGTCTGACAATATTTAAAGTGAAAAACAATGACGTCATAAATTTTTGTTTCCTTATTCAAAATGAATTTTATTATTTTTAACTTACCTGTATATATTAGTAAACAGTTTTAATTGATGTAAGAAAACAAAACAAAACAAAAACGTTAAAATGATGATGCCATGGATTCCATCAATCGTCACATCGTCACAGATTTACGTTATCCATTTTTTTTTTCTTTTTTTTTTTTTTTTTATTACTTTTTGAATCCCCCGTTTTAATATAAATATTTTGATAGAAGTTTTCCAAACATTGTATTCAATTCTTTTCAATCATTTCACTCAATCATCAGCAATAATAAAAGATGTCGTATTATTATTACCCATGCATGCTATTGGAACCCATCAAACTTTTTTAAAATATAAATTGTTTATAAATTTTAAAATTGTTAATGTTTGTGCGTGTGCGTGCGTGCGAGTGCGTGTAAAAGAAGGGAAAAAGGTGATTGATATAAAAAAAAAAAAAAAGTGGGAGTCGTTTGCAATGGCTACTACGGCGATGGCGATGGTGATATCATAAAATTGAGTGACCGATCGAAATTTTTTTTTTTATTTTCAAATCCCTCCCCCCTCTCCCCCCATTCTTCTGTTTTTTTTTTTTTTAATAAAATTGAATTTTCGAAGGTGTTAATGGATTTGTTATTGTTGTTGTTGTTGTTGTACCATCTTCTTCTTCTTTTCCCCTTCATCTTCCTCTTCCATTTCTTCATCTCTTTCTCTTTCTTTTTGATTATTTTATAGAGCATTAAAAATTTATTTCTAATAAAATTTTGTTTTTTTAAAAACTACGAGAGTGTATATACGAACAACAGTCGCGAGGGAGGGTTGTTTTTGTTTGGTTGTTTAATTATTATATAGTCTAAAAGAATTGTCGAGCGGTCAAATCAAATAAAATAAAAAAGAAGGTAGCAAGTTAATTTTTTATTTTTACAATCAATTAAATAAATAAATATGCGGTTAGGGTGGGTGAACCTGCTGCGGCGTAACCCCCTCCCCTCCCCTCCCTCCCCACCTCCCTCGTGGTCGTGTGTGTGTGTGTGTGTTTTTTTATTTATATTTCCTAACATTTTTTGTATTTAATAACAAATCTTATTTATTTATCGTGTATATATTATCATTATGTTTTTTTTTTTTTTTTATTACTTTCGATAACATATATTTCGTGATCGTATTGTCGCGCACGCATGTAATAAGAATTAAAAT
Organism: Pediculus humanus corporis; assembly: GCF_000006295.1. Lineage (NCBI taxonomy): Eukaryota > Metazoa > Arthropoda > Insecta > Psocodea > Pediculidae > Pediculus > Pediculus humanus. The sequence goes on from NW_002987112.1 coordinate 169,467, forward strand.
GGCGGACGATGGTTTTTGGTAAAACCTTTTAAAAAAAAAATGACCGGCCGGCCGGTGGGTCGTCCGCCCGTCAAAGGATTTAAATTAAATTCTATTATTAATAAATCCATTAAAAATATTTTAGGTGTTACATTAAATAAACTTTAGTTATTGATCGTTAACTTTAAGAAGTAACAACAACAACAACAACAACAAAGAATTATTTGTTTTAAAGCAACCATATGGAACGGCAAAATGTATATATTTACAATGGTGGGTCACCATCACATTAGTCTTCCTAATTTTTTTTAAACCTCAGGTGCTAACTCGACAATTATCACATCATTTAAAAAAAAAAAAAAAATGTGTAATTGACACTATTTGTTGAGGAAACTTATTAAAAGCGCACCCAAAAATATTCAATATTATTATAATGTTTGTGTGTGCGTTCCTTTACTTATAAACCATCTCTCCCTCTCTATCTCTTTTTCTCTCTCTGTGTGTGCTCGTGTGCGCGTACCCTTTTACCGTTATAAAATGTAACCCACGCAACAACCGGTGAAAGTAGAAAGATGGAGAAAAAAAAAAAAGATTTCGAACGCAGAATCCGGCCGGGGTCAGGGAGAAAAGTGAAACAAGATCGAAAACGCGCGTTTTTTTTTTTAAATATCATTACAATATAAATAAACCAAATATTTTATATGTACGCGCGTTTTCCCACGCCTTAATATTATTATTATTATTTAATTTTTCCCCGTCGCTAATCAAATATTTATATAAAAAAAATAATATTTTGCGTAACTTTTTTCTCTCTCTCTCTTTCTGCTAAAATTTAACATGATCATAAAAACCGTATTATTATTATTAATATTATTATTATTATTATTATTATTATTATTATTATTATTATTATTATTAATATATATATTTTATTAAATACCGATAAATTATTTTAATGGATTATTAATTATGATTTATAAACTTTAATAAACAATGGATTTTTTTTTTTTTTATGTTCGTACGAATAAAATTTATGGCGTTTTTTTTTTTTTTTTTGCTTTATGTTATGTAATATAATTTATTTAATTCTTAATTAAATGTAATTTTTTTATTAATACCGTATAAATAAATTTCATTTCGTAATCATAATAATAATGATAAATATACATAAAGTTCATTTAAAAAGGGGGGAGGGGAGGGAAGGGAGGAGAAAATTATTAATAGACGACTTAATATTAATTTTGATATTAATTTGAACGTGAAAACCGCGCGGATTTATTATTTGAACACGCAAAAAAAAAAAATTAATAATACTGTGATGACGTAATCGGTATGATTTTAATAAATGAAAATAAGAATAATAATAATAATTATTATTTATTTATTTATTTAATAATTATTATTATTATTATGTTTCGAGTCCGTTTACATGCGTGGAGTTTAAGTAAAAAAAAAAAATTCAAGGATTACTTTATGAAAAAAAAATCTTTGAGAAAAAAAAAATTTAAAGAGGAAAGGTATAAAAAAAGAAGAAGAGAGAAAATAATAATAATAATAGTAATGATAATAATAATGATAATAATAATTATCACGGTTGAAATTATTTATCGAGTGGAAAAACTATATATATATATATAAATATAAATATATTTTTATAGTTTTCGTTTACGACCAAAAATTAAAAATAATTTTTTTTAATTCTTTTTTAATTTCATGTTTGAAAAAAATTTTTTTTTTTTTTTTTGCTCGAATTACGCAATGTTACGCGTAAAATGCGTTTAACATTACGCCATTTTTTTTTTTTTTTCATCTTAATAACTAAAAACTATTAAAAAATTATTTTTATTATTATTATTATTAAATGGTGGCGGTGAAGGCGGTGGTGGTAATAATTATATAAATTCATGTAATCATTGAAAAAATTTTTTATTGCGGCGTTAAAAATATAATTTTATTATTATTATTATTATTATTTTGATGGTTAAACGGATTTCTGTTGATCTGTTATATTATTATTTCGAAGGATTTATTTTGATGACGTCACGCATCAGACGTCATTTAAATTTTTTTTTTTTTCGATAAAATTCGTTTTATTATTAACTGTTAAATAAGTTTGATTTCATTTTGTCGGTTGAAAAACTTGTTGTGTCTCTCTCTCTCTCTCTCTCTCTCTCTCACGTCAAATTATTTTACTGTTAAATTGAATATTATTATTATTATTATTATTAAATATTTATAATGAAGATCATTCGTTTAAAAATTTTATTTATTTAAATAAATAAAAAAGAATAATAATAATATTAATAAAAATGAAAGGTAAATAAAAAAAAAAAAAAATTTGCCATCTTTGGGAAAAATTTTTACCTTTCACTCATCAAATAAAGTAAATTATTATGTTAATAAATAATAAATATTAATAATGATAATGATAATGATGATAATACATAATAATAATAATAATAATGTGGTACATAAGGTACTCGTGTATTTAATAAAGTAGTATAATAATGTAAATAATAAATTTTCTTTTTTTTTTTTTAATTCTTGTTGTCGTCATCATCATCGTCATCGTGGTGGTTGTTGTTGTTGTCGTTGTTCTTGTTTCAATGAGTTTTTTTTTTTGTTTGTTGGAATATTTTTCCCCTCCTTGGTCACATATTGACACCCGTTATCTTTCCTCCGTTCGCGCTTCCCATTTCCCTTTTTTTTTTTTTTTTTTTTTTTTTTATTAATTTCGGAAGTTTTAAATGAAAAAATCAAATAATATGTCATAGAATCTTTATCTGGAAGTAAAGAAATAAAATAAATAGAGACAGACAACAGCGGATGTTCTAAAAACAATAATAATAATAATAATAATACAACCAAAACCTATATATATATATACTCTCTTGTGTAAATAATTGTTCTTCGGTTATTTGTTTGTCGAAGTGATTTTGTTTGTCTTTAATGTCGTCAATCCATTTCGTAAAGTCCCGCTAAAGGCAGGCGTGTGTTTTTGTAACATCACTGAACCGAAAAATTTTTCTTTTTTCTCTCTCTCTCTTTGTCTCTCACTCGCTCTCTATCTACGTTCATCCGGAGAATTTTATCATCATTATTAATTTAATTTTTTTATTTTTAATAATTATTTAAAGGGCGGTCGGAAGTCAAGTGATAACAAATCCGGAACTTGTATGTAGAAAAAGTAAAAGATTCAAAGGTCAAATGGGAGCCATTTGTCAAGATAAAGCTCTTTTAACAGAAATTGCAAAAGGAGTCGAAATAGGAACCAAAGAATGTCAATATCAGTTTAGAAACAGGCGGTGGAATTGCACGACCGTTAATAAAAGTCTGAAAAAGGTTCTCATGAGAGGTAAGTTATTATTATTATTATTATTTTTTGTTTTTCTAAATAAAAATTTAAAAAGAAAAACGAAACGTAACAACCGTCAACCAACAATTTTACCATTACGCGACCGATCGAAATTTCTACCAATTTACATCTTCCCCTCACTCTACCACACTTCACCCCCCATCCCCCCGGAATAAAACAATACGGTCGGAAATTTAGAAATGTTTGTAATTAAAAACATTAATTTAATTAATTTTTAATTTTTTTTTTTCGAAAGTAAGACGTTTGATGGACGTTGAAATTTTCTCGTACACCTGCGTGAATAAAAAAAAAAAAAATTTTTTTCACAACAAAACCGACAGAGAAACACTTTAAAATGATAATAATAATAATAATAATAATAATAATAATAATAATAATAATAATAATAATAATAATAATAATAATGTGAAAACCCCCCAAAAAGCACGAGAACACATACAATTGAACTAGCATACTACGGAAATGTTTATTAATTAGTAAATTTAATAAAAATAATAAAAAAATTATTTCTTATTCTTCCCTTCTCCCCCCCTCTCTCTCTCTCTCTCTCTCTCTTTTTTTTAATGACTTCGGTTATTTAAAAAAATTTAATAATAATAATAATAAAATGTTAAAAATATTAATGAATGATAAATTTTATAATGGAAAGAAAAATAAAAAAAAAATTTTCATTTTATTTTATTTTACTTTAAATTCTTACAATTAAATTTATTAATACATAAATAACAATAAATTAATTAATAAAAAAATTAAATAAATAAATTTATAATTATTACGTAGATTTTTTTAAAAGATATCAAAATGATGGTGGTGGTGGGGGTTGATAATAAATGTCACGACGTAAAAAAAATTTTTTTTTTATTTTTTCCGACCCAGTTACTACCTCCCCTCACGTTCCCCCACCCCTACCCACGTTCCCACCGTTAAGAAAAAACTAAAATTGTTTTATTACCTTAAACATTTGTCAAATATTATTATTATTAATAAAAAAAAAAGAAATTATTATGTTTTATTATTATTATTATTATACATATTTAATTTTTATATCTTATATATTTAAAATCGAGGTTAGATGTTATCAGTTGTGACGTCACATCTGTCGGTCCATAAGTGAACAACGAGTTTAAATATTCGCATCAATTTTTTTTTTTTTTTTTAATGGGTAACGGTAACTTTTTTTTTTATTTTTCACCCGGTACAAATTAATTAATTAATTAATTAATATCAATAATAATAAAAAATATAAAAAAAAATTTAATATTATAATTAAAATAATAATTTTTTCTTTATTTTTCGACTCGAGTTATTAATTAATTTTTTTTTTTTTTTTGTTATTATCAGGTATTTATTTAACAACAACAAATTTTGAAATGATAATAAATGTTAATTAACGTTTAATTATGTTTAGGTTTTTTTTTTTTGTTTAAAAAAAAACTCGTTTTTAATTATTATTATTATTATTATTATAATAAAAACATTGGCCAATAAATTTTTTTTTTTTTTATGTTTAACCGATTTTTTGTTTTTATTTAATTTTTTTTTGATTTTTAAGGAGTAGAAAAAAATTTTCGCGTTAAAAATTTTTTTTATTTGGAAAATTTAGAAAAAGTGCCGGGAAAATTCTAGAATGTTGACAAAAAAAAAAACAATGGTTTTGTAATAATAATAATAATAATAACATCGACACTCACGACAAAACTATAAAAAAAAAAAAATTTTTAATCGGATGAGAAATCATGAATCTTTCTCTCTCTCTCTCTCTCTCTCTCTCTCTCAAAAAAAAAACTACAAACAACGACAACAAACACAACAACAACTACAAAAAAAAGAGAGAGAGAGAGAAGACAAAAATCAGGTTTTTAAATTGGGAAAAATTATGAAGGTAACATTGGGATCTGAAGCGACGATTTGACAGGGAGTCGTCGTTGTCGTCGTTGTCGTCGTCGTCGTCGTCGACTTGCTCGTCGGTGACATTCCATGTCATTCTCTAGGATTTACACTTTCAACCTGATTTCAACATTCTTAACGTCTCTATTATCATATTATTATCAACCTTAAATGTGAACCTGCATCAAAAAAAAAAAGAAGCCATGATATGTTCTCACATAATCTTAAAGAAAATTCCAACAACTGTATTATTATTATTATAACCGTGAATAAACCGCTAAACCGATTTTAACCGTGTGAACTTTTTTTTTAATATATATTAATAAAAATAGCAGACGATAATAATAATAATAATAATAATAATAATAATATTTTTTTCTATATAAATTAATTATGATTTTTTACCGGGGTAGTTTAATTTTCAGATACGAGAGAAGCTGGTTTTGTAAATGCCGTTACGGCAGCCGGTGTTACATTTGCTGTAACGAGAGCTTGCACAATGGGAACCTTAATGGAATGTACCTGTGATAAGTCATCCTTTAAAGGTAACAACAGGAATATAATTTTTTTTTACAAAAATAAACGGTAGGTTTTTTTTTTTATTATTTTATTAAAAAAATTTTTTTTAGGGATCCGTCGTATAAATAGAAAAAGATTTGATAAAACAAATTTAGCGTTAGGAAATACGGAGTGGGAGTGGGGAGGATGCGGTGATAACGTTAATTTCGGTTTTAAAAAATCAAAAATTTTTATGAATTTCCCATATAAAAGAAGGAAAAAAAGCGATATGAAAGCATTGATAAGACTACATAATAACGGAGCTGGAAGATTGGTTGGTAATTCTGAAATTTTTATTTTATCATTATTATTATTATTATTGAACGGATTTTATTTATTTTGGGGGGAGGGGAGGGAGCGGGGGGAGGGGGTTGATTGGTTTGTTTGTTTTATTAAAAAAAATAATTTTGAATGTCAGGCGGTGAAAAATTACATGCACACGGATTGCAAATGTCACGGTCTCTCCGGTTCATGCACTCTAAGAACTTGTTGGAAAAAAATGCCGACGTTTCGTGAAGTTGGCAATCGTTTGAAAGAAAAATTCGACGGAGCATCAAAAGTCATACCTAGCAACGATGGTAAAAATTTTATACCTTATGGCACGACAATAAAACCACCCAACAGAGGAGATCTCGTTTATTCCCAAGATTCACCGGATTATTGTAAATTTAATAGGAAAAGCGGATCGCTCGGAACCGTTGGAAGGATATGTAACGTCACTTCCCCCGGCGTTGACGGTTGCGAGCTTTTATGTTGCGGAAGAGGTTTCGATACGAAATTAATAAGGGAAAAAGTTAATTGCGATTGTAGATTTCGATGGTGTTGTGAAGTTACGTGTAATACGTGTAATCAAAAGCGTACAATTCACACATGCCATTAATTAATTAATTATTAACTCACGCTTTCTCTCTCTTTTGAAACTACTTACCGAAAACGGAAACGGATGTAGTATGAAAAAAAAAATCTCTTTATAAAGCCTTTAATTGATCGATCGATTGCCTTATCAGGCTGTGAAAGTCTAGTTTTTATTAATTAAAACGTTGTAAATTATTTTTTACGTTGTGATTTTTCTATTTTTTTTTTTTTTTTCAAAATTGTACACATTGAAATAAAAATGCGACAATAAAAAATTAAAAAATTATTTCCAGAACAAAAAAAAAGAAAATTTTTTTAAATTTTAACTAAAGCATATTTATATAGCATTTAAAAAAAAAAAAAAAAAGAAAAATTCATTGCACTTATTAATACAACAGTATAAGAAAAATGAGGGGCAAAGGTGGGCCTGTCTAGGTGGATGCATACCCGAGGCGCAGGTCTGGTCCAATCCGACTGCCCCCCCATGTGGATGGTCTGGGTGGTCTTAGTCCGGTGCTACGCTTTTTCTCAACTGTTTAATTACCTCAAATGAACAAAAAAAAAAAAAGAAGAGAATTTAATTTTTGTCCGAATGAATTTATTCAAAACACGGTTTTACCTGAAAAGTGGCAACCGATCTCTCTCTCTCTCTCTCTCTCTCTCATTGTTTTAATTTTTTATTTTATTTTGTTCGAAAATTAATACCTTTTTGTTTATTTATTACGTTATTTTTATTCTTTTAACAATTCTTTTTTAAAAAAAAATTTTTTTTCTTCCTTTTATTCGGGTTCCGGTATCGCCTAAGTTTTTATTCATACCTAAAAGAGTTATTATCAACACCTTTTATGTAAATGAATACCTACAAACGTCAAATTTTATTTTTTATTTTTTTTTTTTTTTACCCTATTCTTAGTTTAAAAGAAAAACAAAGATGGACGATTAGAAATTCGTAGAAATTTTTAATAAAATGGGGGGCAATTCATAAATTTTTTTTTTCACCAACAAATTCGCAAACGATTATTATTACGGTAAGTTATAATTTTTTTAAAAAAGTTTTTTATTATTATTATTTCTTCTGCTTCCCCCCTAACTTCTCACCCTTATATATTTTAACACGGTAATAATATTTTTATTAACCCTATTTATGACAACCCTAACAATAAAAAAAATTAAAACGTTTTTTTTTTTTGCGCGTTCCGTAAAAGAAAAAAATCAATTTTTCACACGCGTGACGTATTAATCATTACGTACTTGATATACGTATAAAAAATTATCGACCGTCATCGTCACGCGTCGTCAAAAATAAATTATTTTAAAATTACGTCGCGAAATAATAAAAAAAATCCGATTTCCACCAACCAACCCTTACTTGTCACGATCCTTTGATTTGACGTCACCAATAATAAAATCGATAAATTTTTTTTTTGTTATTGATTATCTGACAGGTGACAACGTTGATAATCTTAGAATAACACGACACGTTTGTTTGTTTGTACGCGTGTTTGTTTGTTGCGTACAACCAATAACACAAGTGGAAAATTGAACGGTAGGCGTGTGATTAATTAATAACCAATGAAAAATTTTTTTTTTTTTATCAATAACTTACTTTTTGTAAATTTATATTTATTCGATATATCGTTTATTGAATAATCGATCGATCGATCGATCGATTGAATATAATTCGTATACGAATGAAAGAAGACAACAAACGTAGAGACGTTAATAAATTATTAATATCTTTTATATAAAAAAAAAAAAAAACTCAAACTTTAAATTAAAAAAAAAAAAAAATGCTAATTAATTTTCTTAACCTTTTCGTTTTGAAAAACTCGTCCCTCGAAGGAAGAAACAAACAAACAAACAAACAAACAAACGTATATATATATATATATATATATATACAAATAAAAATATAAAATCGATTAAATATAACAACATTTAGACGTGACACCATTTCCAACATTTTGAATTAATTTTTCAAATCGATCACGATGATGATGATGATGACGTTGAAAATTCAGGTGGGTGGCCTTATATTATTATTATTATTATTATATTCTTTGTGTAGTCTGCTATTGAAAAATAATTAAAAAGTCATGTCCTGTATTAACAACAACAACAACATAAGATTTTAAAAAATATGTGTTTCACTTAATATTAACTCCGGGGATAAAAAAAAAAAAAAAAGATGGACGATCGAAAACGAAATGAAAAAAAAAATAAAAATTTACGTTTAAGAGATGATGAAATTTTTCATTATTTTTTTTTTTTTCTTTTACAAGTTGGTATCATGTGGTTGTTGTTGTTGTTGTTGTTGATTGTCTCGAAAAGAAAATATTTACATGAGCGAAAAAAAAAATAATAATAATACTCACTCACGTTTACCACTTGCTGTGATAAAAGGTTTTTTTTAACGATACCCCACCGCTACCGCCCACCCACAATAATATTTTCTACCATTTCCGGTTTTTTCTCGTAACTCGTTTTCTAGAATTTTCACATATCGCTCCCCAAAAAAAAAATTTTTTTCGTTTATTTACGTTAAGACGATTTTTTAAACTCGCGGCGTAACATCTCCTTACTTCATTCCCGAAAATAAACAAACTTCCGGTCGTTTTTAGTTAATTAATTTTAATTAATTTCCGGTGAAGGTACGTTAAAAAAACCTTTCTAACTTTTTATTTATTAATAAAAAAATAAAGGAAAATAAATAAATACATAAATAAATTATATTCGATTGTATTTCATATAATATATATACAAGTATCATAACTTATAATCGATATTTTATTTTATTCATTAATTAATATTATTAAACTACTATTATTATTATCATTATCATTATCATCATCCTTATCGTTTAAATATTTTTTTTTTATATATATACAACGCTTACAAAAGTTTTAAAAAAATGTTTATTTTTTATATTTATATATATATATATATATAAATTTATATAATTGTAGTATTAAATTAAGTAATAAATAATATCATCAGTCTTTGAATTCAAATTAATAATGATATTGCCATTACGTACATAAAATTATATTACATACACGCACACACACACATAAGAAAAAATAATAATAATAATAATAACAACGTTCCGCGAGTTTAATTATTATTATCATTATCGTCATATTAATATAAATAATTTATTATTTTATTTTTTATCTTTCGATTAATTTGGAATGATTGATGGAATTTATTTATTGATTTATTTATTATTATTATTATTATTATTTATTGGAAAAGAGTAAGAGAGAGAGAGAAAGAGAAAAAAAAGAAGATAATAATAATAATAAAATTGGTAAATAAATATTTTTTAGCGGAAGTTTACAAAAGAAAATGTTTAAAAAGTGAACAACATAATAGAATTAAAAAAAAAAAAAAGGAAATCTTTTTATCGAAAAGAGTAAATATTAGCCAATGAAATGTTTGCCAAAGGAATTTACAAAGTTTATTTATTTATTATCATTATTATTATTATTATTATTATTATTATTTTTCGGTAGTTGGTTTTTTTTTTTTTGTTACGGGGTTTTTTCGGAATTAACGAAAGGTATTAGTATTACAAACATGTATGAACGGTTTTCTTTGTCCTGCAGTAATCACACTTCACTTCGCAACACCAATGAAAAGTACATCTACACCTTTCGGTGACCATCATTTCTTGGGTTTTGTGACCCCTACCGCAACACATTAAATCGCATCCATCGACTCCTATGCTCGTATCGTTACACTGACGACCGTGAGTTCCCTGTATCCCCAATTTGGGATTCCTTTCGCAAAAATCAGGTGAGGGATCCAAATAAACCAAATCTTTCGTGCCCGGCGGTTTGTGATCCGGATCGTAGGGTTTCAATTGTAAATTGTATTTGTTACGTTTTTTCCTACCGGAATTCAATGATCTCATACTTCCGGCATTGCTCAACATGACTCTTGATGCTCCGTCGAATCTGTCTTTTAAACTATCTCCTATTTCACGAAAAGTGGGTAGCCTCATCCAACAAGTTTTAACTGTACAAGACCCTGACATACCGTGACATTTGCATTCTTGTCTCATGCCCATCGATACATGCTGGAAATAAAAAAAAAACAAAATAATAATAATGATAATAATGACGACGACGTACGGGTTTAAAAAAAAAATGGTCGGCGTATTAAATTACGCTAAAATATTATAATAATTTTTTTGTCTTGATTAGATACTTTAAGGTATCAGATATTTATTTAAAATACTTCTTGCTGTTAGTAGTGTTGTTATTATTTTCGGGTTTTCAAGAGTCTCACGAGTACGCGGGGGAGATGGGGAGGGGGGGTCAAGTCAACGATGGAAGATCTCCCACGCGTAACAAAGGCACGTGAATGGGTGGTCATCGAATGTGCCAAAGTAGAATCATCACGCGACTGAACATGGCCATTAATAAGTCATGTCGAACAAGTTTTCTTTATAATATTATTTCTCTCTACCTCGTTCCTTTTTTTTTTTTTTTTTTTCGAGTGCCTGTCCTTGAGATCAATTATAAATATCGTCTAAAATTTTGACACTCAAGTTGATTTTAAATGAACTGGGGGGGGGAAGAGGGGGAGGGAGAAAGAGAGAAAGAAAGAAAATTATTAAGGGCGTTCTACATTTTTTTTTTTTTTCTATACTGTTTAAAAAATAAGTTGTTGTTGTCGACGTGTTGGATAAGATGTCAAAGATATTATTCGATTTCTACCTGTCACTTTCCTTTATTTTTTTTTTTTTTTTTTGGAGAAGGAGTTAAAAATTTTCTATATAGTTATTTTTTTGGGGGCTTTTATAAATGTTTAAAAAAGGATTGAACATCAATGGAATTGAATAAATGGTATGAAATGTGACAAAAAACTCAAATTTTGACTTTAAATAAGACAGAGAGAAAATCAAACAATGGAATTTTAAATTTTCTGTTTCTCTCCCTCTCTTCTTTTAATTATATACACACACAGAAGAAAAAAAAAAATTTATTTTCGTCCGCCATTTGTAATTAATATCGCGTGATTATGTTTAACTAAAAATAAAATTTATTAATTAGAAAAAAAATAAATATTTAATGATTAGAATTAAATAAAAAAAATTTCGGGTCGGTTCGGACGATAAAGAAGAAGAAGAATTTTTAAACCCTCTGGTTCCTCAACTAAAAAGAAAATAAATTTAAAAGAAAAAAAAAAAAAGGAGAAGCTGTCAATTGTCGCGATGAAATTTATGAATTTGGGGGGGCCCACCTACCGCAGGATTATTTTTTTTTTTTTTTTATACGAAATAATTTTGACATGGATATACCAACAATCGAAAAAGTTTTTTTTTTAAAAAAAAAATGTTTTTTTATCGAATTAGCTTCCATTAGTTTGTCATAGTTTTTTTTTTTTAAGTGTTAGAAAGTGTGTATACAGAGTGTTAAAAGAAAAAAAAAAAGTTTTTGTTTTGTTTTTTGATTTCCTCATCGTTCACACTTATAAAAAAAATTTTTCTGTGTGTGTGTGTAAACACTTGAGAGCTTCCGTAATCATTTTATATGCTGCGTTGTCATAATTAAAAAAAAAAAAAATTTTTTTGTAAGAATACAGACAAAGAAAATAACTCACCACTCTTCCAGCTTCATTGTTGTGAAGATTCATCTTCTCTCTTAAATTTCTTCCCTTTTCTCCGGTGTCTACAAACGCTCTAGAAAATTTAAAACCGAATCCTATGTTATCGGAACAACCTCCCCATTCCCAATCCCTAACTCCCGGCAGAGTATTCGTAGGACCTCGAGCTTGATGATGTGCTATCCTTGTCGGTAACGGTCCTCGACCCTGATGACTGTAATCGCAAGTACATGATTTTATGGCACCTTCGCTGCAGGCTCTCGCGACAGCGTGTGTAACTGCCGCGCTTGTTATTGCATATATGAATGCCGTTTCTCGACATCCTGAAATTAAAAAAAAAAAAAAAAAATTTATAGGGAAAACCGTTTAAAAAAAAAATTTTTTCGTTCCCTCTCCCCTCTCCCCCTTCTCCCCCCCAAAAAAAAGATACGTTTGTTACGAAAAAAAAAAAAGGTTTCGGTTCTTTTGTTAAATTGAAAAAAAGGATAATGAAATAGTATATGCCAGTAACGATAAATTCATATGTTAAATTAATTACACGAGACTCCCGACCGAGATTTCCCTCGATTATATGTCTAAATGTTTTTTTTTTGAATTCTTTCCAAAGAACTTCCGGTTTAACATAAACGTTTCCCCCCACATTGTGAAATCTCAGGTAATTTAAATCGTTAATATTTTTTTTTTTTTTTTGTAAAAATTATTTATTTTCAGCTGGTATTTTTAATAATGATCGTGGCATTAGAAAAACATTTGTAAATAAATAAAAAAAACGCGAATATTAAACGAAAACGATCCGATATGATAGAAAGAAAAACTTATTATTATTATTTTTTTTTTGCTCGCTGGAAAACAAAAAAAAAAGATGGCGTGGAAAAATTGTTTTTAAAGGCACGATGTCCGAAGTTTTTTTTTTTTTATTTTAAATAAAATAATGGTAATGGTGAGTGTAAAAAAAATAATAATAAATATTCATCGGGGCATTTGAAACGTAAGAAAAACTTGTTCGTGCCACGAATTTCAATCCATTTATATATATACGTTTAGTTTTATATCAAGAGGTTCGGGTATCATTCTTCGATGATGTAATTATCGGGGGCCTTACGACCCGGAAAGGGAAGAGGAAGGAAGTGGGAGGGGAGGTGAAAAGGGGGGTAAGGGGGGAGGATTTTGTAAGAACACACAATATCTATAACTCATCATCACTCGGTTGAAAGAAGACAGTTTTTTAAAGCTTCTTCCTCGCGTCGCCATTTGTCTTCTTTCAGAGATTCCAATCTCTTTCCTTTCTCTCTCTCTCTCTCCCTCTTGATACTCTCCATTACTTAGGTATTTTTTTTTTATTTAACCGTTTCTTCATTCGCCCACATTTTATTATTATTATTATTATTTTTAAACCCGATCGAATTTTTTTTTTAAAAATGACATAACAAAACGTAAAACAATGAAAAAGTACAACGATGTTAATTTTCAATTTAAAAATTTATTTTTCGTCTTGTTGCCCGTATGAAAATTTAAATTTTCCACCCGCCATATTTGTAAACAAACCGGTTGTACGCTCTTTTCTTTTGTTTTCAAAACTTTCATTTTTTTTAAAATTTATTACTCTCTCATAAAATTTATTATTATCGTATATATAAGTTTTATGTAAAAATAATTTTAATTGAAAAACAATAAAAAAAAAGCGGGAAATTTTTTTTTTTTTTTAAATAAAAAAAGGAAATAAAAGATCGTAAAATTGTTTTAAATATTGTGCGACAAACGAGTATGAATTATAGATATTATTATGATGATTCAATCACCATTAACGAGTCGTTAAATAAAGTTATTAATTCGAAATCTTTTTTTTATTAATAACAAACCATAAACGAATTTATTTATTTTTTATTATTTAAATAATGATGATGATGATGTTAAAAAAATATCCGAAAAGGTTTTAAAGAAATAACGATAAAGACCACAACAAACGGAAATAAATTCGTCGTCGTATATTTTTATACTTATATGTAAAAAAGGTGATTTTCAAGGTCATCAAAATGGCCCCCTTAAGCGGAAAAAAAAAGTTTTAAATATATGCAATCATATTGATAAATTAGAATTTTTTTTACGTTGGATAATTTTTTTTTTTAAAATATTTATTGCTGTTATGTTGGTATTAGTGCATTTATTATATGTAAAAAATAAATTTCCTTCGGGCTTGAAAAAAATTTTTCCCAATTTTTTTTCGTTTAAGAATGGTGGTCTGGGACTACAAATAATTGCTTATTTAGTTTTAAATATTTTTTTTTTAAATGAAAAATTTTCCAAATCGCCATATTTAAAATTTCGGGGAGATATCGTAAGGAATTATTTGGGGGGAAAAATTTTTTTCAAGGGATACGGAAAACAAAAAATAAAGAAAGGATTGTAGAAAGTGACGGAGGTAAAATAAAGATCAAAGAAATACCGAAACTTTGTCCCGAAGGAGGAGGGGGAGAGGGAGGGGGGAGAAGGGGGATCAAGTGTATGATGAACCTGGAAGAGAAAAAAGAAGTGTATACCGACATAAAATGGTGTCTCCGAATATGATAATAAGAAAAGTAAAGATATCAATTTTTTTTAAAATTTTCTCAACACCTCTCGGGGGTTACCTGTTTACAACGTTTTGAAGGGAGGCCCCGCGGCGAAGATGATCCTTCATCACTCTTGTTGGATGGAGCCAATGTTATAAAAGGGCAATGACTCAGCAGGGGGGCGCCAGGTGTGGGCCTTTCAGGACATACAGTGAAAGCAAAAATTAACTTCTGATTTTTTTTTCTTTTTTATTTTTCTTTTTTTTTTGTGAAAATTTTTTGTTAATTATGCAAAGAAAAATGACGTGACAAACGAAACAAATTGTAAATATATAACCGCTAAATGTTAATAACTCCCCGTGAATACATTTTCTTTTTTTTTCTTTTTCTTTAACTAATGCGTATTTAAATGAATAATAATGATAATAATAAAAAACCTTAAATTTCAGGTACTTTGTTTTGTTAAATAAAACCGTTAGGAGACTTTTTTGGTGGTAGTAGCACTTTAATGGTGGAGGAGGGTGAGTGAATTTTTCTACTGTTTAAATTTACAAAACTTGTCATCATTAATTATTTCATCATTTTCAATGTCGTTTCATTTTTTATTGTAACACACAACAACAACAACAACAACAAAAACAACAACAACGACAATAACGATAACAACAACGACAACAATAACGACAATAACGACATTTTTTTTTTTTTTGGAATTTTTTTTAACGCAAAAAAATATTTGAAAATGCAAATCGTTAAACTTTTTTTTAAATTTTTAAACGGCCCTTATTATTATTACAAATTTCTACACGTTTGTCTGCTGCCACTGTAAAAATTTACATCGTCATCAATTTTTTTATTTTCGATAATTATCGATAACGAGTATCGTTATTAATTAACGTAAAACAACATGCAACCATTTTATACGTTTGTATCGCGGATTTTGATGACGTCATAATGTTTTTACATCATGGCGGGAATTAAAATGAATTTAATAAATTTATAGTTTTATAGTTAATTATAGTGCAAATTTTATTTTAAGGTCATAACAATCATTTTTCAAAAACTAAATCTTTATAATTGCACACAAAAAAAAAATATGAAACAAACGAAGAAGAAGAAGGAAAAAAAAATTTTCGAATGTCATCATCGATAAAAAAACATGACGAATTATTATTATTATTATTTTACGTTTGTTAAAAAAAAAAATTTATTTTATGATGAAACGTTTCATTCGATCAATCAATCAATCATTAATTCATTCATACACGTTTTTTATTAATTCGTCATCGGGAAATTTTTTTTTTGATGTCATAGAACATAACACAAAAATAATAAGAGTTACCGTGGTGTCATTAGTTAAACAAAAATTTTATTATTATTATTATTATTTTTATTGTTCAAATTCCAACAATCATTTTTTTTCTTTCTACTGGAGAAATGTTGTTGTTGTTAAAATTATCAACAAATTAAGTAAAAAAAAAGAAGAAGATGAGATTTGTGTGGGGTCTACCACTAATCATCAATTAAAAAAAAAAAAAAAAAAAAAAAACTTTTTTCTTTAAGTTTGTCACCATTAGGGAAGTTAAAAAGGTCGTCAAATGGGCACACCTTGTCATAAGGCAAACAACAAACAACAAACAGAGAAGTGTTCAGAAGAAGGAAGGGCAAAAAAAAAGAAAAAACTTATCAAACAAATTTATTACTCAATTGGGAAATTTTTTTTTTTTTTATTGAACGATACTTAATTTAGATTTTGTTTTTTTTTTTTTTTTTACTAAAAATCGTAAATCTTTTTTTTTTTCATCACCTTTCCCCCCTCTCTCTTCCTCTTTTCCTTTCATCCCTTCTTCATCTATTCATTCCTTTTTTACCATTGACAATCGTATTATTAGTAAAAGAATTTTTTTTTTTTTTTTTCACCCTGTCCTGTTTTAGAATAGGAACACCTTTTGCGATTATTTATAAATAGTGTAACATGGGGGTTCAGGTGGCAGTGATCATTCAAAAGTTAATGTGGTGGCGACAAGCCTCCCGCGGGGCTCCTTAGCATTATTATTTTTTTTTTTTTTCCCTTTTTTCTTTCTTTTTTTTTTTTATACATTATTAACTTTTGTGTGTATCTGTTTGTTTCTTTTCTCTCTCTCTCTCTCTCTTTCTTCTTTATTTTATTTTTTAAACAAAAATGTCAAATGTCTTTCACCTTTTCATAAACAAAATATAATGAAAACACGTATACGTATACATATAAGTATGACATTAGAAGGTGGTCTTTCTTCTTTTCTTCCTTTTTCTTTTTTTTCTTTTTCTTTTTTGTTAAATTACCCTCATTTTACTTTTTTTTTGCTAAAAAGTACTAATAATACTAATAATAATAATAATGATAATAAATAAATGAAATCGTTATGCAAAATTATAGAGAGGTTTATAAAAAACTTTTTAAAAAAAAAAAATTTTAATTTTTTATTTTAACGGTTGGAATTTTTTAACGCCCGACTCAATATTACTATTATTATTATTATTATTATTATTAAATTTTATAATTACGTTTAATGAAAAACCGTTATTAATTAAATTTATCATCGTAAAATTTTTTTAAAAAAAAAAAAAAAGAAAAGTAAAAAAATCATAAGTAGGAGAACAAAGTTGTCGTTGTCTTTGTCGCTATCGTCGTCTGCTTTTATGAAAAAAAAAAAAAAGGAAAAGTACTGGACAACCCTGAAAACGACTTGTTTTCTATTCTATTTAACAAATTAGATATTCAAAATATAATCGGGTCAATAGATTGAAATAAAAATTATTTTATTATACTCACTAAACAAATTTTTACGTCACATATCAGTCTACTAATGGCTACTATTTAAGTTTTTTTATTTTTATTTGAAAACAAACCAGAATCACTCATTTGTTGTTTTTTTTTTTTATTACGTTAATTTTATTACTCGCGGTAAATCATTATATAGTGTTACACAGTCTACATTGTTTTATACACCAAAAAAAAAAATGGCGATTTCATTTAACAAAAAAAAACAGAAAAAAAAAAAAAATTCTGATAGCTTTTGTGTGCGTGTGCGAGAGAGAGAAAATCCTTTTTTTTTTAAATGTTTTTTATGTTTTTTTTTTCTTCTTCTTCTTTTTTCTATAGAAACGTGCCTGAGAATAATATAAAACCTGAATTACTCAGGTTTTTATTTTAATTTTTTTTTTGCGAATTCATTAACCATTATATAAAAAAAAAATTTAAGGTGCGACTCTCTCTTTCTCTGACTTTGACGATATAATCAAAGATTTTTTTTTTAAACTTTTGTTTTTTTTAATTCATTTGTTTGTATTCGAACAAACAATCGACAACACAAGGTAAATCGCAAGAAGAAAAAGAATAAAAAAAAAAAAAAATGGAAAAAACCGCATATCCGGATTAAACTGTGTGTGTGAATCACATAATGATGACGTATAAAAGATTTCCAAGGCCTCTCTCTACCTACTCCTACTCCACTACCCTCTAAAGAAGGTTAATAAAAAATTGATACTTCCTTGAGAGAGAGAGAGAGAGAGAGAGAGAGAGAGAGAATGACAAATTTTAAACAATAGAATAAAAAAACGAAACAATCAATTAACTCATGCAAAAAAAAAAAAATACGAGTTGAGACGTACGATGTTCCCATGAAATCATCATCAAAAGATGAAAAGATAGAGAGATAGAAAAGCTTACAAGTTCATCAAAAGAGTTTCTTTTAAAAACGTAATAATAAAAAAAAAAAAAAAAAGTGAAATGAAATTAATATTTTTCAGGTGAAGGGTGTCGATCGTGTACCTTAATTTTTCAATAATGTATTTCACATCTGTAATTTAAAATGCCGGCTTCGTAGAGAGAGAGAGAGGTAATAAGAGAAGTGGCGAGGGGGTTGGACACACACACACACACACAATAAAAAAAAAGAATTTAAAAAAAAGAGAAAGAAAAAGATAAATAAAAAGTTAGGGAATAATATTAAGTTTAAATATAATAACGATACTTCTTGATTTCAAAGAGATAAGTTACCTTGGTTAGATAATGTCTTGATTAGCCTGGTGCTCGACTGCACCATAAACACAGGGTTTACCTTACGGTAATCAATTTGAGAATGTTGATTAACGCATGCTGCCTTCATTCCAGCCTCCGGCCTTTGTGTGTGTGTATATTTTTTTTTTTTATATTCTATGAATGCAACTCTCTCGGAATCTTTTTTTTTTTTACCCTTCTCTCTCTCTCTTTTTAATTTTTTTTTTTTTTTTCATATCTGTGTCGAATGAATCTGATTGAGTTTGCCGTAAAAAAAAATTCTACAAGAAGATCTTCACACAACTTTTTTTCTTCCAATCATTTATTTTTTTCTAACTCGCACAATTTTTTTTTTTTTTTAGAATCGTTTTATTATCATTATCATCATCATCATCATCATCATCATCATCATTTTTTTTCTTTATTTAAAATAAAAAAAAAAAAATTAAGAAAAAACAGGAGGAAAAATTTTACGTAAATCAAATAAAAAATATTTGTTTTTATAATTATGAGAAAATTGGCATCGTTGCAACAAATTTTCTTTCGCCACGTTTTCGCGGAATAAATGTCAACGTCCACGTCAGGATATAAAAAATTTTTCTTTTGTTTTCCTTTTAACGGAAGTACAGTAGCCGATGAAATTCACTAAATTCGCGACCTTCGAGATTTTTGTTTGTTTATTTATAATTTTCAACGTTAACGTCGCATAACATTTTATCGTTAGAGATTTTTTCTTTTTTTTTTTTTTCTGCGGCCTCCGTGTTTTTTTTTTGTTTTGGTTTTTGTGTGTTTTAAATCTTGTGTAATAATATTTTAATATTTGTATACAGATAAAAGGAGAATAATAATAATAATAATAATAAATAGGTAAGTAAATACAATTATGTGAACTTAAATAATTATCACGATGCGGTCGATCGAAACGATGTCAAACAATTTTTTCTTTTTTTTTTTAGAAATTTTTTTTTTTCTCTGTTAAAATAAAAAAAATTATTATCTAATGCCACGATAGATAAATTGATTATTTGTATAAATTTTATTTTATAACTCTACGATAAGAGATAATAATGATAATATTTAAAACAAAAAAAAAGTCAATGATGAGTTTTATGCTCACTCTTAGAGTCAATGTGTTGTTACTTTTGGGCATTAAAATTTTGTTTTAAATAATTTTTATGTGCGTAAGGGGTTGAAATATTATTTATTTACAACCCCCTTAGTGTCGAGGGTGGGGGCGGGGGGATGATGATTTAATTTTTTTTTTTTTTTTAAATCAAAATGAAAATAAAAAAACCGTTCGTTTCCGATTTATTTTTCAAATAAAAAAGGAATCATTTCTTCATTCTTTCTCTCTCTTTCTTTCTTTCTTTCTTTCTCTCTTTTATCCCGGTTTAATTCAAAATGAATTTAAAATAATAATAATAATAATAATAATAATAATAATAATAAAAGTCCCGGATTAGATAGGGTACAAAATTTTTGGATTAAGAATTTTACAAGTACCCATAAGTATTTACTGGTATCCATAAATAAATTAATAATGGGACGGCAAGAAATGCCAGAATGGATAACCACAGGAAAAACGTATTTGCTGCCAAAAAAATCAGGAGCTATGGAACCGAAAGATTTTCGGCCAATTACCTGTTTGCCCACAATGTATAAAATAATAACAGCTATTATTGCTGAAAAGATTTATGGGCATTTAAGAAAAAATAACATTTTTCCTCCTGAACAATATGGATGTAGAAAAGGGTCTTACGGCTGCAAGGAGGTTTTATTAATAAATAAATTGATCATGGCCAGTGCAAAACAAAAGAGGAAGAATTTAAGCATGGCATGGATTGACTATCAAAAGGCCTTTGATAGTGTGCCTCACGAATGGATTATTGAGGCATTGAAAATATATAAAGTAGACCCTAATATTACAGCGTTCTGCGAGAAGAGTATGAAAAATTGGTGCACCCAGCTGGAAGTGCAAAAATACTCTTCTAGAAAAATATTTATAAAAAGAGGGATTTTTCAGGGAGATTCATTGTCGCCACTTTTATTTTGCATGTCTTTAATTCCTCTATCCAGACAGCTTAATATCAAGGATCAAGGATATCAGTTGGTACCGGGAGGCAGGAAAATCACCCATATGTTATACATGGATGACTTAAAACTTTATGCCAAAAATGAAGAGGAGTTAAATAAAATGTTACGGACGGTTCAAACCTTTTCCTCTGACATCAACATGAAATTTGGTCTGGAAAAATGTGCAAAAGTTAATATTGTCAGAGGAAAGTTAAAACAAAAGCAAAATATAGAAGACTCCGAAGAAGAACTTATTAAAGAATTGGACCCTGGATCATCATACAAATATCTGGGGATTGAAGAAAATTTTGGGATAGCCAACAAGGAAATTAAACCTCGATTGAAGAGAGAATATTTTAAAAGATTGAGGCTTATATTACAGTCGGAACTGAATGGAAGAAATAAGATAACCGCCGTCGGCACATTAGCAGTTCCTGTAATAGAATATAGTTTTGGCCTCGTAGACTGGACGAAAGAAGAAATCACGCACCTAGATAGAAGGACAAGAAAAATATTAACCATGAATGGTGCGTTACATCCAAAGGCTGATGTGGATAGATTGTACGTCAGCAGGAAAGATGGAGGAAGAGGATTAAGACAAATAGAAGCGGCACACCAGAATGCCATTATTGGAATGGGAAAATACATAGAATCCCATCAAGAGGACCCTATTTTAGCCCAAGTTATACATGCAGAAGAAAAAACTACAAAAAAAGGAGTTCTGAAAAGGGCAAAACAAATCGTCCAAGAAAATAAAGAAAATGAGATAATGGAAGAAGGGCAACTTGCAACTTATAATAGCAAAGCCCAATCTCAGAAGAAATTAATAGGCAAATGGGAACAGAAAAAATTACATGGGCAATACCTAAAAAGAATAAATGCCGAAGATATTAATAAGAAGAGCACGCACAATTGGCTACGGCGTGGAAAACTTAAAATTGAAACAGAAGCGTTTATTACAGCGGCTCAAGATCAGGCATTGCGGACCCATAACTATGAAAAAGTAATTCTCAAAGTCCGCCAAGATGACAAGTGCCGAATTTGCCAATCTCAATCGGAAACCATCGATCATTTAATTTCCGGTTGTCCGATACTGGCAAAACATGAATATTTAGAAAGGCACAATAAAATATGTCAATATCTCCATTGGAGTATATGCCGAGAATATGGAATGGATGGATTACCCAAGGAGTGGTACAACCACATTCCAAGCCCGGTTACGACAGTAGGTCCATGCACAGTTCTATATGATCAACAAATCCACACTGATAGAACTGTGCCAGCTAACAAACCGGATATCATACTCAGGCATAATGGGGAAAAATGGTGTAAGTTAATTGAGGTATCCGTGCCGGCAGAAAAAAACACCACAGCCAAAGAAGCAGACAAAAGGCTGAAATACAGAAATTTGGAAATTGAAATAACCAGGATGTGGGGAACAAAAACTGAAACGATTCCGGTCATTGTGGGAGCATTGGGAGCCATGCCACATTCAATAAAAGGAAATTTAAAGAAGATTATGAAGAACCTAAAAGAAGAAACCATCCAGGAAATCGCACTATGTGGGACGGCCCACATTTTTCGGAAAATATTATAAATAGCACCACCGATATTCGAGTATTTGTCCCTAAGGAATCGGGTAGAGACCTGGGATAAATGCTTAAAAACCCCGACAAATAAGAGCCTTGTCGTGTTTAAGAGTGACCATAATAATAATAATAATAATAATAATAATAATAATAATAATAATCCGACTCGATTCGAAAGATTTACTTGTAATTGCGATGAATTTTTTTTTTTTAGGCGATTCTCGCATTAAAAATTAGATTTGGTCGTAAAAAAATTGCGTTTTTTAGTTTCGCCTATGCAAAATAATATTATTTTTACGCCCGACATTTTACATTTTTTTTTTTTTAATGTAAATCACGTATTAGATGATAATAATCCGGTTTAATAATAATAATAATAATAATAATAATAATAATAATAATAATAATTGTTTTTTTTTTTTTCATTCACTACAAATGATGGTATAATTTTGAAAAAAAAGTTTTCGATCGTTTTAAAATCGTTTCATTATTTCGAATTGTTTTAATTTTTTTTTTGAAAATAATAATAATAATAATTGCGTTCGGTAGCTTTATATTTTATCATTATTATTATTACTTAATTACTTAATAAAGCAGACGACGACGATTGAAAATTTTTTTTTTATAGAAAAAAAAAAAAAAAAACAATCATTTCCGTTTAAAAAATTCTCTCGCTTTTATATTATAAAAATTTTTATTTAAAATTAAAATCAGAGAGTAAAAATTTTTTTTACACGTGTAAACGCACGTGCACACCCACATAAATTTATTAATAATTAAAAAAATTTTATCATAAATAAAAATTAATACCTCGAATTGCGAGGGGAGGGAAAGTAAAAAAAAAAAATTTTTTTTTTTAATTTTTTTTGTTTTTTTTTTGTTTGGCGTACATAAAAAAAAAAAAATTTCGGACGAATAAACAATAATAATAATAATAAAAGGTCGAAATGTTAGAAGCAGTAAATGACAGGGTCCAGGTATTATTATTATTATTATTAAAACCGACCACGAAAGGAGGTAAATCTACAATTTACACAAATTTCCCGTCACCTCTCACACCTCTTTTGTTTTTGCCGCACACGAAGATAAATTTTTTTTTTTTCTCCAAAAAAAAACCGTTTCACAAAAAAAACGTAATTATTATTAAAAAAAAAAAAAAAAAAAACCCGCTGGAGAAGGAATTTTTGTAAACCGTCGTAACATGCGAACGAGAAAAAAAAAAGGAGGGAAAAAAAGAAAGAAAGAAAGAAAAAGAAAGAAAAAAAAATTTTTTTATAAAACTTGTTTTTCGATAGTAAAAACCAAAAAAAAAAAAAATTTGCGCTTTTTACGCACGCGCACCACCGCCACCACCACCGAGATTAAAATTCATTTAAACAATTTCCTCAATCAATTTATAAAAAGAAAAAAAATAATAATAATGATAATAAAAAATTAAGAGTTTTCCAAAAAAAAAAAAAAAAAATTCTTAATTTGCTACGGTTTAACCTACACACACACACACACACACACAAACACGATCAACTTCGTTTTTAAATAATTTTAATTTTTTTTTTTTTATTACATTTAACTCGTTATTAAACTCGAATTAGAATGAATGAATGAATGAATCATTTTATATATGTATTATGGATATGTTAAAAAATTAAACGTGCTATTATTATTATTATGATCTTTGAATAATATCATCGTCGAATGAACTAATTGTTTTATTGATGGATTGAAGGCGGCCATTAAATCGTAATCAAAAGTTTTTTTCTCAACATCAAATTTTTTTAAATCTCGCGCGTTTTTGACCTCCGATTAAAAGGAAAATTTTCCGTTTATTTTTGTATCCTCTTCGGTTTCGAGGAAAAAAACGTGAAGAAGGGAAAGAGGAGGAAGGAAAGAAGGGAAAAGGAAAGAGAAAAAAAATTTTAACACGTAAAAAACGGGATTTTTTTTTGTTACATGTTTGTACTTTTCTCTCTCTCTCTCTCTCACACACACACATTCTTCTTTGATTTTCCTTCTCTTTCATCACCTTAGTTTATAGACAGATGATGAGAAATCAATAGAGAGAGAGAGAGAGAGAGTTTTTAGTTTATAATTTATACAAAAAAAAAAAAAACAGGACAGATGTTATTACCTTATTGTTATTATTATTATTTACCGTAAAAGTATAATAATGATAATAATAATAATGATATTCATTATGGGGTAAAAAGCATTGGCAATTAGGTAGGGGATGAATTTTTTTTTTTTTATAAAAAAAAAAAAAACAAGTTTTAAAAGAATTGTTGTTATTGTTGTTGTCGTTGTTTTTTTTTTTTCAATATACGATTTAAAAATAAATTTTCGTTTGACAAATAATCATTATTATCATCATCATTATTATTATTATTTCTCTTGTTAAAATTAAAAAAAGAAAATTCACGTTAAAAAATTGCTTTTATCGATCGGAAAAAGTTTATAAATATCGTAATTTTATTACATTTTAATTACGTAAACAAAAAAAATTTTATTTATTTATTTTATCGACGAGAGAGAGAGAGAAAGAGAAAATTCCGCCATTTTGTTTTTACGTCCAAACGATTATTTTTAAAATTTTTTATTGATTATTATTATTAATATTATTAATGCGATTGAAAAATAATTTTAAAAAAATTTCACTTGGATTAATTATAAAAAACCTCGCATGTACATACAAAAAAAAAAAGAAATTTAATTAAGTTAAAAATAATCTTGACCTTTTCATGACCTTTAAATATATATAATTTAACTTATCATTTTAAACTTTCTGCCAGAACAGAAAAAAAAAGGTTTCGAAGGATTAAAATCTAAGGAACATTAAAAAAAAAAAACTTATTATTATTATTATTATTATTAAAATCAAATCCTATATGTTAGACAACGTTTCAAACCTGTTCAGGTAGTACAAAAATAATAATAATAATAAAAACATATTAAATGAATTTAATTAATTAGACGTAATTTTAATCTTATTTTCAATCATCATTCACTTGATTAAAAAAAAAAAAAAAAATCATTTTCAATGTTTTTTTTTTTATTTTTAAATTTTTATTTAATGTCAATTATGGCAACCGTGTATGAAAATAATAATAATAATAATGTTTTTTTTACAAAATCCGTCATGATGATAATAATAATAATCGGTCAGAAAAATAAATATTATCGGTAATAATAAATTTAAAAAAAAAAGGAAATTTCTTTTTTCGTTTCTTTTTTTCAACTTATTCACTATTATTATTATTATTATTATTGTTAATTATCATTATTATTATAGTGAAAAATCCCGGGGAGATAGGTATTTAATAAGGCTATTTTTATAATTTTATTAAAGGGGGGGAGGGAAGAAAAAAAATCAAAAACGAATTTCTCCCTACTGGAAAATTTTCATTTAAATTCATAATTTTCTTCTACTTATCATCACTGGAATAATTTTTTAATGGAACAAACGCATTTACTGGAGAATAATTTGTCGTTTGTTTTTTATATTCTTATCAAAATATATAATATATAATATATATATATTGTAAAAAGTATTTGATAATATTTGGGTTGATAACAAACGATTCGTATGTGTGTGTAAACAGGGCCGGATTTAACTAAACTATTAAAGTCGTATATTATATTATTATATTAAATTCGATTGTCATATTATTTAATTTATTATAGTATTAAATTATATATTTAATGAAAATAAAATAAAATAAAAATTTTTTTTTTTTAAACGGTTAATTAAGAAAATAACTTTTTTTAAAAAAGAAAAAGAAAAATTTATGCTAATCTTTCTTTTATTTCTAGTTTTTTTTTATTTGTTAATAATAAATTCTTTCCCCTCTTCTTTTTATTAATAAAATACTATTGTTTATAGCTTAGACGGCGTGACATAATAATAATATTAATATAATATAATGATGACTATCGCGTATAGATATATTTGTAAGATGATGATGATGATGATGATGAAAAAAATTTTTTTTTTAATACTTTGTAGTTATTAAAAATGCGATTATATACATATATATTTATTTTAATACTTTTAAATATTTTAATTATTATCATTATTATTATTATTATTATTATTTAATAGAATGATTATGTTGTCGATGATTTGTAAATATGTAAAGAAACTATTTTTTTTTTTTTTTATTAACGAACGACGGAGAAAAATGTGGGGGTTTTTGTGGTAAACGTTTTTGTTGTTAATAATCACGTGATTTTTAAATTTTAAATTTTAAAGAGTTAAATAAATAAATAATCCTTACCTCTATCGACGATTTTTCCAAAAAGATTTTTCCCTCTTAAAAAATTCCTCGTCGAACAATTCCATCTTCTATCTCTGAATTGATATTGACATTCTAATATCGCTTGATTAGCACCTTTTGCAACGGCAACAAGAACTCCTGGATTTTCTCGAGCTAATCGTCTTTGTTTACGTCTTAATGTTTGATGAACCGATGGATCCATTGATAATACACCTGGTGACATGGGTATTAAATTATTTGGTTCACCAGCTTTTGCAATGCCCCTACAAACAAACAAAAAAAACAAAATTACAATCGCACGATAATTGATAAGGAAGATACGAAATTCTCAAAATTTGCCCGACACTCCCAAATAATTTCTTTTTTCCCTAACCTTCCTCCCTAACAATCGCCACCACCACCAACACCAACACCCTGATTGTTTTTTCCTTTACGAAAAACAAAAAAAAAAAAACAAATAATCGTTGAAAAAGAAAAAAAAGTATGAAAATATTTACAATGCTCTTAAATGAATCTTTCACGACACGATTCACGTTTTAGTTTTCTATATCATTGACAAATATTTAAATAAAAAAATTCTTTTTTAAAATCATCAATGATTCAAATCCATTTACAAAACAAAAAAAAACATAAATAATAATAATAATAATAATAATAATAATAATAATAATGATGATGATGATGTTTTCTCAAGTTTAAAAAAAAATTTTATTATTTAACAATCGGGAAAAACGTTTTTTCCCAACCGGAAATGAAAACGGAAATTTTTTTTCTCTCTCTCTTTCTCTCTCTCTCCTCTTTGCCTCTCTCTCACAAATGCAATAATTTAAACTTTAATAATAATAATAATAATAATTACATACGAAAAAAAAAAGAAATGAAAGTTTTTATTTTTATCAACTTTTACTTACGTATATATATATATTTATTTTATTACCATAATTATAAAAAAATTTTTATACTTATATTATTATTATCATTATCATTATGATCATTATTATGGTATAAAATTGAAAATTTAATTAGTTTTTTATCTTATCATTAATTGATATTCGATATAATAAAAATAATTTTTTTTTTAAATAAATAAATAAATAAAATGCAATAAAATTTATTTTTCATAAAAAGAAATTTAAATATTATATATATATATAAATTTTTTTTTTATCGTGACGTCATGATTTATTAACGGAAATGCGTAAAACGTTATAACGATAATATATATATAAATTTTTTTTTTTTTTTTATAAAACGTGTTTGTTAATAATATTATTATTATTATTATTTTAATTGCATGCGTTTTATATTAGCCACGCACTAATTATATATTTATATTATATATATTATAAAAATATATAAATTGCAATTTATAAAAAAAAAATTTAAAACAAAGGTAACGCTAAGGCTTTATTATTATGTTTGAAAATTTATTATTATTATTATCGGTTATTTTATTTATAAAAAAATTTTTTTTTCCCACGAGTGAATCAATCAATAAATGATTAAATTATGTACATAATTTTTTATTTTTTTATTGATTATAAAAAAAAAAAGAAAAAAAAGGAAAAAGAAAACATTTTTCCTCGCGAATCGATTAAATATTATTATTATCATCATCATCATCATCGTTATTATTTACTAAATAAAAATTTATTTTATTAAAGAATAGTAAGTAACAGACTAAATAATAATAACAATAAAGTAATAAATAAATAATAACACATTTCGACGTAAAATTTTTTTTAAACAAAAAGAAAAAAAAAAGAAGGTATAATTACGCATTCAAATCATTTTAGTTTTAGTTTTTAGTTTTTTTTTTTGTTTAATTTAATTGTTTAAACATTTAAAAAATGTTAATTTTTATAAACAAAAAAAAGGAGAAAAAAAATTAAAAATTCAATTTGTTTAAATGTTTTGTCGTAAATTAAATTAATTACAATTTAATTGTTTTTTATTGTAAGTAATAAAAAATTTTTTTATGCTCACGACAAACTTGTCGAAACTTTTTTTTATTTTTATTTATTATTATTATTATTATTATTATTATTATTATTATTATTATTATTATTATATAT
>NW_002987112.1:198457-222709 GCF_000006295.1 Pediculus humanus corporis
TTTTTTTCTGCGGTTTTATTTCAGGTACTCGAAAATTTCCAAAAGTTTACTTATTTGTTTAACTATCGCAAATCTTTTAGAAAACCTGCGAAATTATCCCTCGTAAATTTACAAAATAATAATAATGATGATGATAATAATAATAACAAGATAATAATAATAATAAGAGTGTAGTTAATAAACGTTTGTTTAGAATCGTAAAAAAAAAAAAGTTTTGTTTTTGAAAAACTCGCGAGCGAATTTTACTTTTACTTTTTTATTTTAAACGATTACAAGTAATAAAAATAATAATCATAATAATAATAATAATGATAATAATAATAATAATAATAATAATAATAATAATAATAATAATAATAATAATAATAATAGTTAGTTATCATCAAAATTTTTAAAATTCTTTTTTTATTTAAAAAAAAAAATTATAGTGAACTAAATGTGGATTGTAACGAGTTAAGTCACATTTATTAAACAACAAAAACAACAACCACTACAACAACAACAACAACAACAACAACAACCGGATTTTTAGTCTTTATCGTTAATTTTTTACTCAGAGAGACAATTTTTTATATATTTGTGTCGGATTTTTTTTGGGTTTTATTATTATTATTATTATTTAATTTTTTACGTAAGAAGAAATATTCCAGTATTATTATCAATTTATAACAGTGACCGATTTTTAACAAAAATTAATAATGCGGTGGGGGTGAAAATTTAAATATTTATTAATTAATTTACCACCCTTTGAAAGGGGTGGTAATTAAATTACGATTAACGGTAATAATTATATATTAATTAAAAGTAATAAAAAAATAAAATTTTTTTTTCCCCCCTTTTTCCGCCTGTTTTCGCCATTTTTTTTAACGTCTCTCCTTTGCCAAAAAAATAATTGGTTGCATGACTATATTTTTTTATTAATTACTTCGATTATTATTTTAGGGAAGAAGGAGGAGAATGGGGGGAGGCAAATGGGGAAAGGAGGAGGGAGGGGATAAGAGTTTATTGGTGAAATATTTTATTTGCGTGTTTTTTAAAAAGCCAAAAAAAAAAAAAAGAAAATGATAATTGGTGTAATTAAATAAATTATACATAAAATACTTTGCGAGATTAAATGGAAAAAATTAAAAAATTTTCCTTCATTTTTTTGTCGACGTTTTGTGGATAAAAAAAAGGAAAATTTGAGATCTTTGTCGTCGGTTCGATTGTTTTTTTTATTACTTAAATTATTATTAAAATAAGTAAAAAAATTATTAGTAATAAAATTGATTTTTATATATTATTTAAGAGATATTATTTAAATAATTTTTTCTTCAAATTTCAAACCATCCGATTGCTATAAATTTATTACTCTTTCGCTGTGAGTAATAAACAGCCTCACAAAATTTTTAAAAAAAAATCGTGGACGTAAAAAAAAAGTCGTGGAATTAGTTTAAAATTTTAATAATTTAACCGAATAGAACGTAAAATAAAATAAAAAAATTTACACGAGCGTAAGTGACAAAAAAGGGGGGGCATTGCTCTCGTCATTTTTATCATTACAAAATAATGAACTTACAAATGAAAAAGAAAAGAAATTACACAAAAGAAAAAGGGGGACGTGGGGGATGGGGGAAAAGGGGGGAGTTACAAATACTAAAAAATAAATTTGTTAAAAAATCCATGAAAAAAAAAACAATATTTTTTTTTTCTTATTAAAAACTACCTTTTTAATTTTCAATTTTTATTTAAATTATTTTTTCATGTGGAAAATTTTCTTTTTTTTTCTTAAATAATAATAATAATAGTAATAATAATAATAATACTAAAAGTAAAAAAAAATGAAATGAAGAAAAAAGAAAGACAGAGAGAGAAAAAAGAGAAGAAAAAAAAAGTAATAACGATTATTTGATGATTATGATATATTATTATTATTATTACTATTATGAATATGATGATAGTTGTAATAATAATAATAATGTGAAATGAACTATAAGGTAATATATATGTATATATATATATTTATTTAAAAAAAAAAAAAAAGTAAAAAAAAATTGATAGACAACCTGATTACATACCACCACTTGCTACCACGACCTCGGGGGGGTTGTTGTTTAGCTACGGTCCGGAGCGCCGCAAGTCCAGCAAGCGCAGCCAGAAACAAAATTACCTTCATGGCGCATTACACACCGCACAACACTGAACACTTTTTACCGATTACACAAACCGAAATCCGCACATTTAATTTTTTTTTCTTCTAAAACTATTATTATTATTATTATTATTATTATTACTAATAATTATTTGATAACTTATAATATTATTATTATTGATATTAGCGTTCGGAGAAAATTTTTTCCTTTTGCAAAAAAAATAAAAAAAAAATTTATTTTCGTTACTTTTCTTTATTTTTACGCGTGTCACATTTGTTCGATAATTTAAAACATTTTTTGTTGTTGTTGTTGTTGCCTTAAAACAAACGACAAACGATAAAAAATAAATAAATAAAACGAAATTTATCAGCGCGAGAAGATATAATAATAATAATAATAATAATAATGTTTTTTTAAAAAAAATTCTTTTTTCTACACGCCCTTTTAAAACAATCAAAAAAAAAAGTTTACTAAAGTATTACAAAAGCGGAAATAAGTCACTTAATGTTTTTTATGTTTTTTTATGTTTTAACACACTGATTTAAAAAAAAAAAACACACTTGAACAACACAATCGAAAAAAAAAAAAAAAAAACAAAAAAAAAATACCGAAAATTTTTGTGATTTATGTAAATATGTTTTACGAAAATTGTTTTTTTTATGTTCGGTGATTCGTATGTTTCTTTAAAAAAATGTTTTCTTCCGGTTTTTTTTTTATGAAACGATGATGTTGATGACACGATGCCGCGTAAATATGTCGTCTCAATTAGCTTGGCACACAAACATAATTCATTATCCAAACTTACTTTTTTTTTTTTTTATTATTATATTTTTTTTTTTTTTTCCCCCGAATGCGGTTTTCTTGAATGGGGGTTGTTATATTATTACGAACGAGGGTGATTCTTAAACGAAACAAACCGAAACAAGCCGATCGCTACCGAAAGAACAATTTTTTCTATTTGATCTACAACCCCTGATAATGGCATGCTCTTTGAAGATACTGAATGAACGGCGCAGGTACTAGCAGTGGCAGTGGGAGGCTCCAAGGAGGGGCCCCGTACCTAACTCGGCCTCTCTCCTTTTTTACCTATGTTCCAGGTCGCCGACTTATTATTTTACCACCTCCACCGTTCAGGTAGTTACCTCCAACGTTTATTACTTTTCTTCTTCTTCTTCTATTTCTTTCCTTTTCTTTTCTTTCTTTATTTTTCTATTCGACAAAATTCCTTTTCATTTTATTATTTATTTTTTTATTTCTTTATTATCATCATTCAAATATACATATATATAAATAATAATAATAATAATAATAAAAACCCAAAAATTTATTTATTGCGTGTGCGTGCGTGCGTGCCTGCGTGTGTGTGCGTGAGTGCGTTTTTTTAATATAAAATATTATTTTCTCACCAAGTATAAATTCATGGTTGCACCACCACGTGGTAAGAGGCGTATCTTAGGGCGGAGCCTGTAAGCCATTCCGTTGAAACCCCGTCGATCATTTACTAACACATTATAAGAAATTATGTATCATGCATTGTTATCATAATGAAACGTTAGGTCTTTTTTTGTTTTTTTTTGTTTTTTATTATAATTTATTATTATCTATTTACATGCATTCGAATATTATTATATCTATTACGTTAATAACAACAAAAAAAATAGTAATAATAATAATAAATTATTTAATTAACATGTAATTATTTTTACCGTCCAAAAAAAAAAATCAATTTATGTTACGTAATAAATGACGTCATAAAATAAAATTAATATTTATTATTAATTAATCGTATTCCATAAATTGTAAATTTATAATGTGTGGGGGGCGGGGGTTAAAATGAAAAATGTGATTCATAATAAATTCTTTTTTTTTTTTAAATATTTTTTTAGGAAAGTGACATCATCAGGTTATAATACGAATCTTATAATTTAAGGTATTTTATCGTGTGAAAATATGATCGGAATTTTCAGGGGAAATTTTTTTTTTTTTCTTTTTTTTTTGTAATTTTACGTCATCGTCATCTTTTTCCACGACTTATTTGTAATGCTGTAGTAATTATCATAAAACGATTTAGTTATGATTACAATTAATAAAAATTCAACCCTAAATATCATTCATAACTTTTTTTTTAAATTGAAAAATGATAGGAAATGGAAAACCCATAAGTTAAACAAGAAAAAATTTATGTTAAACGTCACTCGTTTTTTTTAATCTTTTTGTTTATGTTTTTGTTTATTTCTTTGCATGTTTTAAAATTGTTTATTTATGTTTTTTTTTCGTTGGTTAAAAAAAAAAATTATAATTTTTCGCAGAAAAGAATTGGAAAATTGTGAAAATGATGGATTATAAAAATAATAAAAAGAAAATTTTTTTGTTAGTGCAACGTGACGAATCCGTCGCGACATTTTACATTGATTATTATTATAAGTTTAAAAAGTTTCACTTATGTTTTTTTTTTTTTTTTTGTAATTTATTGAGAAAAAGGAAAAAAAAATATTTAAAAAACAATCATAATAAATATTCGTACGTAAAATAAATAAATAAATAAACAAAATAGAAAGAAAACATAAATTTTTTTGTTAATTTTAAAACGCTTTTAACAAAACGTGTGTGACACCGTAATAACACGTGACAACATTTTATAAAACATATTTCATTAAGTTTCAAACACGTGAAGCACGTGAAACACACGAAACAAAACACAAAAACCTGCAAATTTAATAATTGATTTTAATATAATCGATGAGAGATCGATTAAAATTTAATTTAATAAAAAATTTTTCTTTTTTTTTAGACTGGATAATTCGTCAAAAGGAAAATACGTGAACAAAGGAAACAAAAAAAAAAGGAAATTTTTAATATTGGAGAGGAGAAAACATGTGTCGTAACGTTTTATTATTATTATTATTAATTCGAAAACGAAAACACCACTCGTGTGATATATATTATGTAACGTAGGGATTTTTTTCCATTTGGGTGAGCGTCTATTTCCACTTTATATTTTCAAAAATTGATTTTACTTGTTTTAAACATTTTTGTTTGTCTTTTAACGAAAAAAATAAAAACACGCACACACGCACACACGAAAACATTTAAACAAACATAATTTTTTTTTTTTGCAATATTTTTCGTGCACAAGAGGTTGATTTGAAAGTAAAAAAAAAAAATGAAAAGGAAATTATTCTGTTGACACGTAACGAAAAAAAAAAGGGTTGAAAAATAATTTACAATAATAATAATAATAACCCCAAAAAAAAATTAAAAAAAAAAAGTAATGAAAAAAAATATTGTTGACTTTGACAGGTCACAAAAGACGTGAAAATGTTTATTATTATTATTATTATTTCCTTTTAAAACGTACATAGATGATGATGATGTTTCGTCATGTTTCCTGCCTCGTGTATGAGTATGCGTGCATGTTTTCTTTTTTTTTTTATTTACTTATTATTATTTTTTTTTTTTTTTCGTTCGGTTTGCGGTGGTAAATAATACCTGGGGAATCCACGTTTCAAAAAAAACGTGAAAATAAATTTAAGTCGATTAATTTTCCAGTGAAATATTCTTATAAAAGGGGAAAGAATATAAAAAAAAAAAAAAAAAGAAATCTCACCCGACGCCATCTTTTATTTGGCTAAATTAAGTTTTTTTTTTAAAAACATGAATGCATAACTTATTCAAGGTGCTTTTGTGTGAATCCGCTTCCGCACCCATAAAATAATAAAATCATTCAAGTTTCTCTCTTTTCTTTCTTTCTTTCTTTTTTTTCCCATCGAAAAAAAAAAAAAGAAAAATTTTTTTTAATCAAAAGCCGAGTACCATCAGAGAGTTGCCCCCATTGATTGAGGTAGGTCTAGCTAGCCACCCAGGCTCCACACACACACACACACGAGAATTATTTACCGCATTGTGTGTGATTCGGTTCGAATCATTTTTTAAAACT
This sequence comes from Pediculus humanus corporis, assembly GCF_000006295.1. Lineage (NCBI taxonomy): Eukaryota > Metazoa > Arthropoda > Insecta > Psocodea > Pediculidae > Pediculus > Pediculus humanus. The sequence continues at coordinate 204,527 of NW_002987112.1, forward strand.
GTCCTAGGTCCATTCAGAAGCACAATCATAAATGAAGTCTTCTTTCCTTTTTTTTTTTTTTGCTTTTATGACCATTATTCAGGTATTATTGTTAGGTAGGAAAAAAAAAAGAAAAACGATGGAAAACCCGAGTTAGTTATTTAATATCATTTTAAAATATAATCAACTTATATTTCTTAAATCTGTCAGTGTGAATTAAAACCTTTTGATTTACATTATTATAAGAAGATGAGATTTGTGTGGGCTGACCGAAAGTTTTTAAATGCGAATAAAAATTGTCGACATGGCGGCGCCAGGAAAGTTTCACCTTACTGACTTAATATAAAGGTGTAATGGATGAAATAAAAGCATTTAATACTTTACCGACGTACAAATTAGGGGGGACCGAAAAATTTTTTTTTTCCTATTGTTGTCCATAAAACCTTTCGCGGCGGCTTTTCTTTTTATTATACATATTTATTAAATGTTTACACTTATTTACTGTGGGAAACTCATAGGGGTCGTTGTTGGAAAATAATTTTTTGGTTTTTGTTATTCGATTAATAAATTTTAATCCGATTGGAAAAATTTTTCCGCGATACCTGATCACGATAATGATGATGATGAACATGCGTATATATTTATATTATTTATTCTTTTTTCGTCATTTACGTATCCCGTTTGACTCTGAAAAAAAAAAAAAAAATTTTTTTGAGATATTCAAACAACAACAACCGTGAGACAGGTGAGAATTGTTATTGAAAATTTTAAAAAGTACAAATAAATATCAAATAATAAAAAAAAAAAAAAAGAAAAAGGAAAAAGAGAACCCAAAAAAAATTTTTTTTCCCATTCAAATTCATATCTGTGACTAATCGTACAAACTTATACGTGTATGTACACGTGAGTCTCAACGTATTCATTTATATATATATATTTTCCATCCTTTTGCTCCTTAATAATTATTTCTTAAAATTTTTTTTTTTTTTTTTATGTAAAGGGATAAAATCTTTCTCTCTCTCTCTCTCTCTCTCAAAAAAATTTATTATTTGTGTGTGTGTGCAGTTTAAAAGCTTTCTGCAATGGGTTTTTTTTTTTTTAAGAACTAAAAATATGTTTTATTTGTTATCATTTTACGTAAAAGCTTATTTCAAAAAAAAAAAAAATGCAGAAGCAGACGATAAATTTCTTTGACGTTCCCCTTATTTTAATTTACTATCGAGTTAACAAAAAATCTGTCGATTGTAATAAATGAGAATGTCGTAGTAGAAAAACAGGAGGAGGAAGAAAACAACAACACAACAAAATTTAACACCTTGATTTTTTTTTTCGGTTTCTCTTAACGACCCCCTTCCCTCCCTTCCCACGTTTTTCTTTTCGATTTTTGTTAATTGATAATTTGAGACCGTGTTTTTAAAAAAAAAATTTTTTGTTTAACAATAATAATAATCGATCGTTATAATTATTTAACACGTTACAACACGTGGATGTTTATGAATGGAAAGATCCCCAAATATATTCGAACCTTCTTTTTATAAATTATCCTTTCGGTTTAGAAAAAAAAAATTTTTTTTTAAAGTACAATAATATAAAAATGGCTGGCGAAGAAAATCTTTTCTTATCATTTACGGCTTTTAAGTACGTTTCGTGCCTTTTTTTTGAATGAAACCTACAACAACAAAACGTTTTTGATTTTTTTTTTTTTAAGTGGACATGAATCGATCGTGTTTTACACCGAAATAAAATAAAAAAAAATACCGGTGTATTATTCCACTCCTGAAGAAGAATAATCGTTGTATAAAATGTCCTTTTTTCGAATCCCAAAGGAAGTAACAAATTAGCAATTAAACGTTAATTTTTTTTTTTTTTTCCAACCTCTTGACAACGATTCAAATGTCTAATCTATCGGACAAGTTAAGATTGATCGAATGTTTTTCTTTTTTTTTTTTTAATAAAAATTTACACAGCACCTGGTTTTACAAAAATATAAGAGCATGTGCTCTCGATTATCATCATTATCATCATCATTTTTATTGTGAATGAATTTTAAAACCGAATGATACAATATTATTATTATTATTTACAATAATCAAAACGTTATTTAAAATAACGAAAATAATTTATCAAATCGAATATTTATCGATAAAAAAAAATTTTTTTCTAATGCCACGTTCGCCTTTTTTTTTTTTTTTTTTGATTTTTTCTTAAAAACGAGGGTTTAATCACGTAATAAAAATCAATCATCGTCGCCATATTTATTTATTTATTAAATAATAAATATCGTTTTTTATTAATAATAAAATAAATCCGGTATGCTTAATACGTTTTTAATATTAATTAATTCACGAGTTTATAAATTTACATTAAATATACAATTATAGTTTTATACATAAGTTATTTAAATTATTAATACATAAGTTATTAATTTTTTTTTGTGCCTTTCGATTATTAATCAAACCAAAAAAGAAAAAAAAATTGAGTCGTTATAAAAAAAAAATAAATAAAAAGCTCGAGGATGTAAAAAAAAAAAAAAAAATTTAAATCGTCATTTATTTATTTATTATATATATTATTAATAATAATAATAATAAAAGGGACAAAAAATTACGTAATATCATACGTAAAAGTATAAAGAGATCAATGGAGCGAGAAAAGAAAAAAAAAATTAGTTTTTAAACGTTTCAAGACAAAAAAAATTTTTTTGGCCTTTAATATATATATATATATAATATACGAACGGTTAATAATTATATATATATACTAAAACCTAAAATTAAAATAGAAAATTAGTAGTGGTGGTTAAAATAAAAAAAACCTTTTAGTATATACCACAAAACCCACCATCTATTATATTTATTTATTCCTTTTTTTAATTAACTAAAAAAAAAAAAAAAAAAAATTCAATAACCGCCCTTTGAGAAGAAAAAAAATTTTTTTTAAAAAACTAGTGCGAAAATGTCATTTTACAAATATATTGTAAGACTATATAATAAATTAATGGCCGTGTGTTGTTGGGCCGTGAATTTTTTGTTTTTCTATTTGTCGAACGGTTAAAATAAAGTGATTCTCTCACCCAAAACACCTTATTAGAGAAATTCTTTTTTTAAAAATATATATATATATATATATATATATATAATAGGTTAATAAAATGTAAAATTAAGTTATAATAAAAATAACTGCTTGTGACCACCCACAGATGATGGTAATTTGTATCCATGCGGGGTGTTCATGCCCTTTGTCGGCATTAATGTGTGATACCCAAGGCAAAACAAAATTTTCCCTTTTTTTTCCTTTCTTTCTTTTCTTTCTTTTTTTTTCTTTCTCGTACCTGTTGCGAAAATTGGTAGTGTCGCAAAAAAAAAAAACAAAAATTAATAAACTATTTAAGGTATATATGTTTGTTACCGCAAAAAAATTTTTTTTTTTCTACATAACTACCTGATTTATTTCATTTTTTTTTTGTTCGGGAAATATATTTGGGGTGACGTAAACAAAAGAAAATTTCTCTTAATACCGAGATAATTAATTAATTTTAATTAAAAAATTTTCCTTTTGTTAAATAAAAAAAATACGAGAGAAAATAAAAAAAAATTTTTTTTTAAATTGCAAAGAGAGAGAAAAGAGTTCGTGTTTAAGTTTGAAAACGTGTTTTAGCATAATTTTCCTCTTATAATTCATGTTTATTTCTCTTTAAAAAAGAAAAAAAAAAAGAAAACATTACGAGATAATAAAATAATTGTTTCGTACCTTGTACCTGATGTGAAAAAAAAAACCACCCACACTTGACAAAAAAAAAAAAAAATATAAGAAATCCATTAACACTTTTCACTTATTTTTCTTTTTTTTTTTCTTTCATTTCGATATAAATGTAATAATCGTTACAATAAAATAAAAACTAAAGAAAGAAAGTCATAATAATAATAATAATGATAATAATAATAATGATAATCGCGTTCGTAAGAAAACCTTAAAAGAATTTTTTTTTTTTTATCGGTTGAAAGGAAAATTTAATAAAATCATTTTCCCTTTTATTTTATTTTTTTAATATTAAATTCAGGTACTTTATGAATTCATTCTTTAATAAATAAATAATTCACTCGATAAATAATAATAATAATAATAATAATTTATTAACAAAGATGGCGATGAGGAAACAAAAAAAAAAAAAACTTTTCCCTTCGATTTAATTACATTTAATGGCGACGCATATAAAAAAAAATTTTTTTTTTTTTATTCCTCGTGCGAATATCCATTAATGCCTATTGTTAAATCAATTTGATGATGACGACCCTTAAACTCTCTCACAAAAGTTTCTCTCTCTTTCTCTCTCTATCTCGAAGGTATTCGAAATTAAATAATAATAATAATAATTAATAAAAAAAAAAAAAATATTACTAAGACGACATTAGTTTCTGTGTGTGTGTGAATTTTCGGTTGATTTAATTGATTTTCCGACACGTAATTTTCCTTTTCTTTAAAATTATAATTATAGAAATGTATACATATATATAAGAGTTGAAAATAATTTTTTATTCACTGATTTAAAGTCACGAATTATGAAAAATATTTGATTTAAAAAAAGGTGACTAATTGAATTAAAAAAACTTTGGGAATTTTTTTTTTTTTTTTTAATGCACGTGAACGTGGTGTGAATTCCAACGTCAATTTAAAAAAAAAAAAAACCTTTAAATATTATTATTATTATTGATTATGTCGTCGTCGTCGACGTTATTTATCCTTTATTTTAATTATTATTATTATTATTACCACAATACAATTTTTACGTTAAGCAAAACTACAAATAAAAAAAAATTTATTTCATTAAATTACTTACGTAATTTTTTTTTATTCGTTTCGTTACAAAAAAATTTAAATTAATACAACAATTAAAATAATTAATACATATTATTTTTATTATTTATAAAATAAATAATTTAATTTATAGAATTATTAAAAATGTAACACACGTTGATAAACTCCACGTGTATCCAACACTAATATAATTTAAACTAACTTTAAATACTAAATAACCTCAATAATCGATTTTTTAGTACTGATTTTTTTGAAAAAGTTTTTTTTTTTAATATCAATTTAAAATAGTGACCATATCTGTTTTAAATTCCCAGATCAAAATTTTTTATGTTCGAAAAAAATAAAAAATAAACAAAAAAATAAAATCAAATATAAAGTGTCTGTTTCAACTTAAAAATTAAAATAAACAAATAAATAAATAAATGAATTTTTTTTTTTTTTTAAAAAGTTTACTTTGATTTTTTTTTTTCTTATTCGTTAAAAGAAAATAAAATTTAAGTTTTTTTTTTTTTTTTATGCAATTTTTGTTGTTGTTTTTGGCTTTGGAAAATTTTTTTTTTAAAACGAATTTTAAGGTGGTAATAAATGCCAAAGTTTATTAAAGTAAATTTTTATTTTCTGATGTCGGGGAGGGGGGAGGAGTTTATTTATTTATTAATAATAATGCCCTTCGATATGTTTGTGTTATTATTATTATTATTCTCCGTGAACAATATAATTTAAACTAATATTTTTAGTTTGTTTTAAAAGTTTTTTGTTTTATTTTGATAAAAATACAAGTTTAAAATTGATAAAGTATTATACCATATACGTGTGTTTATTTTTAATGAGCGCCTTAAAAATTTAATGTATGTTATTTGCAATGCGTTACTGTAATTACTTTGTATAACTACATATTTCTATCGAATTCTTTTTTTTTTTTTTTTTTTATGGTAAATGTTGGTTTCGAAAAGGGTGGTTTTCCTTTGACTTTGTAAACCCTCCCTCTTCCCCCTTCATCATTCTGTATCCCAATTCTTCGTGGTCGGGGTTCTTTACTCGATACTCTCGGGTGGTCTATTATATTTTATTTCCGTTTTTGCAAAACTCGATAAAAGTCTGTAATTTTTCGCCCCAGCAAACTAAATAGATGTTACATATATATAATTACAAGAGTAATAACCAGAAATGACGCGTAGGCGGTACAAAGTTCGTTCAAAATCAAGTTTTTGTCTCTCCTTGAGAGGGGTAGGAGGGTTGATATGAATGTAAAACTCTCACGAACTCGGCCCTCCTCACTTCAATCAAAAATCTTGAGATTTTAAACATTTAAAAACTTTTTGAAAGTAGTCGTTACAAAAACTAAATCTTTTATTTCCTTTTCTAAAAGTTATAATTACATGCACAACTTTACAAAAGAAAAAAAATTGTATTTAAAAAAAATTTTTTAATTCTTCTATCTTGTTGGATTATTAAAAAAAAAAATAATATTTCTTAAAAAATCTTAAAAAAACTAAATATTTATAAACCATAATTTTTTAAAAAATAATAATTAAGAAATTTTAATAAAAATAATTTTTTGTTTTATTAACAAATTAAAATATTTAACAAAAACTTCAATTTTCTTTCTTTAGTACATTAAAATTAAACTTATTTCACTTTCTTTTACAACAATTTCTTATTTATAAACTATTCATTAATAATTTTTTGAATTTTTTAACATTACATAAAAATGAATACAAAACTTTCATAACATTTGCTATTTATGAATCACCTTTTTTTTTTTTAATTAAAAATTACTTATTTTTACTATCGGTTAATAAATTTCTTTTTTTATAACTTAACTTTTTAAAAAATATATAAAATTTTTATAAACTAAAAATTACTAATAAATTTTATAATAAAACAAAATAATTGTTTTAGCATTTGAAAAAATTATTTTGCAATAAAAATTTGAATAATTTAAGTTTTCGATAACACTTTTTGTGTAATTATTTTTGTTTTCTCTAACAAACTATTGCATTTATTACAAAAAAGTTTTAAAATGTATTAAAAATAAAATAGTTTTTCTTTATAATAACCAAAAAACTTGATAAAAATATTTGATTACTCTTTTTGTCGAGATTATGTTTGTTTCTTTATTTTCGAGTTTGTTCCACTTGCAATTTTTCGACAATGACAAACATAATATAAAAAATTATTTGTCAGTTGATTGTCTTTATTGTCAATTGATCGAATTAAATAAGTGCAATGTGATTTTTATTTCAGGTACTTAATATTTACTTTTTTAAAAAAAATACCATCTAATATACATTAAAGTAAATTTTATTAATTTGAAAAATATTGATTTTTCGATACAAATATCTAATATTTAATATTATCGATGAAATAAATTCATACAAAAAAGCAAATTCTAAACACGATTATCTTTATAATTTACATTTATTCAAATTGAATTCATAAAACACAAAACATATTATAAAAATTAATTTTGAATTAATTAATAACAATTCAATTGAATTTATCTCAGTCAATTAAATAATTTTTTGTTTTAAAATTATATTTTACTTAGCTTTTATAACTTTTTTTTTTTTCCCCCTTGTTTCGATTGAAATTCAATAACACTCGAGTAGTTTTTGATTGTACCTGAAATGAAATATAAATTACTAATTAATAAGTCTTATTTACATTAAATTTATTTATATATTTACAAGTAAAGCATAACCTGTTTTTTTTTTAAAAACCATAATACTTACAAAGTAGAAATACTCTATTATAAAAATTATTCATCATTAATTATTGATTAAATTAGGATATTCTCATTTGACAACGAGTCATTTTAGTTGATAATTTGTTTGATTTAGGTTTTATTTGATAGTGTAAAGCCCTAAAATGAATTAAAAATTTTATAATTAACCTTTATTAACAACAAAAAACAATTAAAATAAGGAGAGCAGTAAAGAATAATTAAAAAATTACTAATTTTCTAAGAGACAATATTAAAGTAATTGTTTAGAATTAAAAAATTTACAGAAACAAAATATCAAAATTTTTATTTAAAATGTGATGAATTAACAATAAGGAAATAGTATAAGTGATATTTCAGCAAATTTTTCAAAATAATAAACAAATAATAATTGATAAATTTAAAAAATGTAATTGAATTGAAAGGTGCCTGTCAATATGAAAAAATGCTGTCATTACTTATTCTGAATTTATTTAAATAGGCAATTAACCATATTTGAAAATAAAATTTTCTACACTTTAATTTGATTTTAAATTTTGTTTTTATTTTGAATGAGTTATAATAACTTTTAAATATTTTTTACTTTGACATGGTAGTACATAAATAAATTAGTAATTTAATTTTTGTTTCTTATTTTAAGTATATTTTTATAAATAAATGCTTGAAGCCAATTAAAAACGAAATTATATAAACCTAATGAAATTAAAACATAATAAAAATAATAATAATTAAAATAAATAATCAAATAATACTTGCTTGTTAACATTTAATAATAAGAAAGATGTTCTAGAGACACGTTTAATTCAAATACATTATTATTATTATTATGACGGTTAAAAGAAAATTGAAAAATGTTTATTTTCATATAGCGTTAAGTAGAAAAAAGTATATTTATTTAATGTTGAAGGAAGAAAAAATGGAGTAAATAAAAATAAAAAAATAAATGAAAAAGGAAATTAAATTTTTATTTTGTCGCGTCATTGGTAGAAAAAAAAAAAATTGTCGCAGATCCGTAAAATGTGACATGCGTATATTAGTTAATTCGAACGAGGGCGCGACTTCCGTTCTCGCGGTTAACCGATTCTAAAATCCAAACTTATAGTCGGTTGCAGGCCGTTGTTCGCGTGTGTGTTTTTATATATAGGATTTTTTCGTTTTACGTTTTCCTTTTTTTTATTTTTTTAATTTTTTATTTTAATTTATATCTCTCTCACTGTCTCTTTTTCTCACTCTTTCGAAATTTACATAAAATTAAAAACAATAATTAATATTATTTTATTTAAAAAAAATTTGATCAAACTGTGTTCGAATCGAAGTTATTCAAAAAGAAAAAAAAGGAATCTCTTAATCTTTACAATTAATTTTTGTGTTTTTTTTTTTTTTTTTTGTTTTTAATTAATTAATTAAAAAACATTGTTTGTTGGTATGTACGTATGTCGTTATTTACGCGTAATTAATAATTAATAATTATTATAATTATTTGTGAATGAAACAAACGTTATCACTCATTATATACGGATAACCCATTACGTATGGAAACATAACCTCAAACTTAAGGTAATTTTAATTAATATTATTCATTATTTATGTACAAATTTATTTAATATTTTATGTATATGTATATTATTTAACGTAATCGACGAAATTAGAAACGCGAATAACCCCCTCCCCCTTCCCCCTCTTCCCTCCCCAACAAACAAAAAAAAAAAAAAGTAAAATTTGGCGGATTTAATTATTTTATACTTGATGATATTAAAACTCTGTTGTCGTCTGCCAATTTTTAGTCAGCAGCATTATATAAATATTCGATCTGACGTTATTTATAGCATTTTATATCAACAGTAACAAACGGAGATATATATATTGTTTAAATAAATAAAATCATTTTGTTCGTTTGTTCGTTCGTTTGTTTGTTCAATTAAAAAAAAAAATATCAATTAAATTTTTTTTTTTTGTTTTTGGATGGGGGGCGGGGGGAGGGGACACGTCATTTTCGGAAAAGAGAAAAATGAATAAAAAGTTAGTCCTCTAATTAAAAAAAAAATTTTTATTTATTTATTTAAACAATTTTTAATAGAGATAAATAAATATAAAAAAGGTTTTGGTTTTGGCATGACTCGAATGATTTGTTTGCAATTATTATTATTATTATTATTATGCGATGACAATTTATTTATTAACGTCATTTATTTAATTAATTTAATTTGGAATCGGGTTTTTTTTAAATAAATAAATAAACAATTTAAATGAATGTGGCGTCGTTTATTTTGCGTTTAACCAAAAAAATTCACTTTTTTTTTTCTTTAAAGTTAAATATCGCGGTTTAAACGTGGACATACCTGAATTTAACCGCATTAAAAAATTTTTTTTTTTTTTTTTAACGTAAAATCCGCGTCATTTCACTTTTTATATGGGATCTCCGTGAGAATTTTTTTTTTTTTTTTTTTAAATTCAATGTAAATTTTTGTTTTTGTTTTTCGGGAGGTGTACTAAGGGGGAGGGGAGGGGGAAGGGGGGGCACGTAGAGAACAAAGACTTTTTTTTTTATTATTATCTTTGTGGAAATTCAGGTGGAAAAACTAAAAAAATTCCAAAAGATTTTGTGTGTTCGATTCATTAGACTCCATTTTTTTTTTCGTTTGTTTTATTATTATTATTAATATTTCTGTTGTTTTAATCGCGTTATTGTTTAGTATAAAAAAAAAAATTTTATAATGGGAAAGAGAGTAGTAACACCAACGAACTACCGGATTCGCAATTTTTTTTTTTATTTTTATTGAGTTATAAAAAAATAATTTTTATAAGAATTTATTATAAATTTTTATGAGTTGTATGGAAAAAAAAAATTTAAATACTAACCGCGTCAATAAAAACAAACGAACAAAAACAAACCGTGTTGTTGTTGTTATGTTTATAAAAAAATAAGAAAAAAATTATTAAACTATTTAAATAAATTCGTTTTGACGTTAAGGGTTGCTAATTTTTTTTTTTTTTAAAGTTATGCATTAGTCTATTTATAATATTACGTGTCTGATTTTTTTTTTTAAAATATTTTTATTATTACCGTAATAATAAAAACGAAAAAATTACTCATTAAAAACCGAAGAAGGAAAGGAAAAAAGAAAAACGTTACGTTTTTCACACCGAGTAAATTTTTTTTTTTTTTTTTTTTTTTACGAGACGAATAAATCTCAAAGTTAAAATCTTTACGGGTAATAATTTTCCATTAATGAAAACTAATAGTTTTAAACCAATTTATTATTATTATTATCATCATCATCATCATCATCACTCAAACCGCATTAAAAGTTCGAAAGAAAAAAAAAACAAAAAAAAAATTTGTGGTTTTACGTTTCACCGGTTGAATGTTGGTTCGTATACACCATGCATGATTCATATTAAATTTCATTAATTTTTTGTTTTTTTTTTGTGTTCTTATTGGAATGCGATCAATCACACACCGAAAAAAATAATAATAATAATAGTTCCAATAGAATATAAACATGTTTTTTAATTATTAATTTACGCCATCGAACTTACGGGTAAAAAAAAAAAAACGTCAAAAATAGACAAATTTTTATGTAATATATTTTATGTCGTTAACAGATTTCGATCGTGGAATTAATTTAGTTAACATTTAAAAGTGTTAAATTCAAACGTGGTAGGAGACAAAATAGTTTATCAAACTAAATTTTCTTATCCCGAAAAATTATGGTTTACAAAATTTTGATTTTTTGAATTTATTGAATTTTCTGGCAATGAAAATTTAATTTTAATAATTTTATTAACGAAAAATTTTATTTTTTTTTTTTTACGTCGTCGAAGGGTGAAACGTCATCGGTGACGTCAAAATAATTAGAAAATGTCTTCCCGTTTAAATTTTTTTTTTTTTTTTGAATATTCGAAATACGATAAAATTTTGCACACACGTGATACAAAGCGAGAGTTATCGTCAAATGTAAATAATGGGAAACAAAAGACCAAATAACGTTCGAAATTATTGAGTGCCGTAATGGTAGTAATAATAATAATAATAATAATAATAATAACAAAAACAATGACGATGACGATGACGATAATATTCGTGCGACTAATGGCATTCATTCATCCCCCACACACGCACACACGCATACTACGCACACGCACACCAAAGATCGGATTTTGTTTAATTAAATAAATTAAAATTTATAATCGATTCAATTATATTTTATTATTAAAAAGAAACAAAAAGAAACAAAAAAAAAATTTTTTTTTTGTTTCTTTTTCTTTTTTTTTTTTTTTTTTTTCTTTTTTTGCTTAATTAAATAAAAACAAAAGAAAAATAAAAATAATCCGATGGAAAAAAAAATTTTATGGCAATTAAATATTATTATTATTATTTTCTTTCTTTTGCTTCTCTTTTCTTTCCTTTTTTTTTATTTTTTTAATTATTTTGTATCTTTTTTCGTTTTTTATTTAATTTTTAATTCGAGTTTTTTATCTTTTAAGTCGTGATTTTATTATTATTATTATTTTATACGTTTTCGTACATCGCACGCACGCACGCACGCACTTCTCAAAAAGTCAAGAACGACCTTGTACACCCACCTATGCATACATATATGAATGTATACGAGCGCATTTGTTATAAATCATTCGAGTAGAACAATAATAATAAGGAATTTATTTTTATTTCATTTTGCGTCCGCAAAACCTTTTGAATTCAAAAAAAGAAAGGAAGGAAGGAAGAATTCAAAAAAATAAATAAATAAAAGAAACGAAAGAGAGAGAGAGAGAGAGAGAGAGAGGGGGGGGGATAAAGAAATGAAATTTAAGAGAGGAAACAATAAAAAACGATGGATGAGAGTGAGAGAGAGACAAAAAAATAATAAAAAAAAGAAACAAGACTTTTTTTTTCTGGGAAAATTCAAAGCTCTTTATCGTACTTTCACCTTTTTCCAGTTTTTCTCCTCCAGTATATAAATGTATCAGTTTTTAAAGTTTTATTGTGCTTACGAGAGAAAAAGAAAATTCAATCTTTTCCGGGTTGCCAATTACTTTTTTTTCTTTTGACAAAAGGTAACAAAAGTTTTTAAGGTACAAAAAAGGGTTCAGACAAACATAATAATAATAAATTATGTGATTGATTTAAAATTCAAACGTATAAAATATAATTTAATACGAAATTAAGTAAAGCAGAAGAAAAATAAAAAAAAAAAAACATTTTTCTGGAATTCGTTTGATTTCGATATAAAAATTTAAAAAAAAAATACTGGAGGCGTTTTTTTATAAGAACAGATGGTCAAACGATCATTTTGATAGTGGCAGGTGCTTTGTAGGTTTCCATCGTCTCGATTCGTGCCTGAGAAAACTCAACCGAACCGTAAAAGCAGGAACATCAAGTTGACAACTTACTAAAAAAAAAAAAATTTTTTTTTCTCATGATATTCTAAACCGAAATTTCAAAAAAAAAAAAAAAAAAAAAAAAAAAAAAACAATATTCACATATTATATATATTTATATATATTTAATTGTGTGATGAATGGATTTTTTTCGCGTTTAAAATTTTCGTCTGCTTTGAAAAAACAAAACAAAAACGTTAATCATAAGTTAATTTTAAAAAAAATTTTTTTTAACGATCTTTTACGTTTTTTTTTTTTTTTGTTTCCCGACCATTTCGGGTAATTTAATGGGAAAATTTTGTTTGTTTTTTTTTTGGGGGGGTTCATAAATAAAATTTTCATTTTTATTTTTGGCCTTTTGACCTTTATTTTTTTTTTTTTTTGAAATAATTAGGTTAAAATTATTAAAGTTTGACTTACGTGCGACGACTATCGCTAAATAATTTTTTTTTTTATTTTTATTTTTCGATATTAAATTATTGATATGAAACGTAATTAATTTTTTTTTTCTTTTTCTCGTGCGAAAATTAAAAATAAAAAAAAAAGGAAGGTTAAAATTTGTCCCTGAAAATTGGCAAAGAGTAATGGAAAAGAGAGAGAGAGAGAGAGAGTGTGAGTAAAACTACTCAAAAGAGAGTTGAGAGAGAGAGAGAGAGACGAAAAAATAAAATTAAATAATATTTTAAAATTTATTTTAACATTCTAAATAAATTATTTATTTATTAATTTATATAAAATAAAATAAAAATGAGTACACAAATAATAATAATAATTTACATATTTATACGAGTTTAAATGTAAATTTAATAATAATAATAATAATTTATTTAATTAAGTTTTGAGTTTAATAAATTTATACATTTTACAAGATGGTAGAGGATAGAAAACTTATATGGTGGAAGATAATTAGTCATGCTTGGTTTCATGCGAAAAAAAGAAAAAAAAAGAAAAAAGGCATCCACAAACGAAAGATGCACGCACACGCACGCACACACATACGCACACACACGAACATTTTTGATGTTGTCGAGAAATAAAATTTTTATTAAAATTATATGAGAAAAAAAAGAGAGAGAGAGAGAGAGAGAAATTTTATTTTTTATGCGTTCATAACTTCAACGTAAAGGAAAACAAAAACAAAAATTAAACGAAATAAATAAACTAGGGTGGGGGGAAGAGAGACAGAGAGAGAGAACATTAGGTTTCTATGAGAGGGAAAGGGGCGCAGGTAGGTAAGTCGATAGAAAAATAAAACGACAGGAAATTGTAAATGAAAAAAAAAAAAAAAAAATTCTTTTGTGAATTTAAAGTCATTTTCTTTTCGGTAAGCATCTTCCGCCCAGAATTTTTTTTTTTTTTTGTTCTTATTTTTATTCGATTTGATTTTTTTTTACGTTCATAGAGAAGTAAATTTTCCATAAATAAAACGTTTTTCAAGAGATTTTTCCCGTTTTTTTTGTCTTCCCTGAATATTGATTCAATCGTCGTAGAGTAAGAAAAATAAAATAAAATCAACAAATTTTTTTGTTTTTTTTTTTTTTTTTGTTTTTCTAGAATCTTCATTCGAAAAAAAGAATTTCTCTTATTTTAGTACATTAAATTAAATTTAAGTGGGATTTGCTAGTTTTTTTCTAAAAAATATATTCCTCTTGTTTTAAAAAAAAAAAAACTGCTTTTGTTTTCTAAAAAAAAAAAAAGTTTTTTCGAAAAGATTTGAATTTAAAATTTTTTTTTATTTTTTTGTAAAATTACAATGCAATTACTGGAAACCCTCCTTTTTCTCTCTATTCGAAAATGCCACACGTTCACAAATTACAATTTAATGAATGGATTTACATTAACTTTTTGGAATTTTTTTTTCTTCTTCCCTTCTTCCTTTACCCCCTCTCCCTCCTCCCTGCCCCCTCCCGCCTTTTTTTCGTGATTTATAAAATTTGAAAAGGGAAGATGAAAGGGGGGAAGAGAAGGAAAAAAAATTTTTTTAAATTAAATTTTTTTTTCTCCTCGTTGTTGTGCCGTGTTTGTGTAAAAAATTTCCCAATTTATTATTATTATTATTATTATTATTATTATTATTATAACTTACAATCGAGACGTGTTTCACACAAGTTTGTCGAAGTTTTTTTTTTTTTTAAATCGTTTCCGAGTTTCTTTTAGGATTTCTGAGGAAAAAATGTTTAGAAACAAAACACGTGAGTTTGTGAGCTCCCGATGCTCCTCCCACCACGGCCGGATTCCCGTCACATCCGGTCTATTTCTACATTCGAATTCCTGTATTTTCACTTCCTTGACTTGTGTAGACAGTCTGTGTCTGGTCGTAACCGGTTTCGGAATGTTTTTCCTAATTCAATTATTTGTCTCATCCTTTCATTTTGAATCAAAAACAAGAATTGTGTGTCCACGAGAAAAGGTTGATATCGTGCAATATCCCGCGAATTTATTATCATTATTATTATTATTTTTATTATATATATTGTTTATGTTTGAGTTAAATTAATATTCGAAACGTGTTAAATAAAATTACCGATTTGTAAATTTTGGCCTTAATTCAAATCTTTATATAAGTTAATTACCGTAATAGAATGGAAAACGATTTTATTTAATTAACAAGAGCAAACGGGGGATCGAAGGAGTCGCCTGTGTGTGTGTTTGTGCGTGTCGAACGAATTGTTGAATTTTTATTTATTTAATTACACAGACGCTGTCATAAAGGAAAAAAAAAGGTAATAAATAACATCACTAATTACGTAATAAATCATTAAAAATTCGGGTGACGTAGGTAATTGATGACGTCGAAATAGTTAATAAAATCGCGAACCTTTTTTTTTTTTTTTTTTTTTTTTTTTAATAAAAAAAATGAAAAATTCAGTCGGGTAAAATTAACTTCGTTTTTTATTTATTTATTTATTTATCATCATCATCATCATCATTATTAATTTTCCCTTTTTTTTTTTTTTATAATGAAATTAGGTGCTCGAAAAACAAAACAAACAAACAAGTGCGAAGGTTGGTTGCTTTTGTTTTATTAATAACGAGGAAAGAGTTTGAGGAGTTGGTATATAAAAATTCCCTTTGAAAGTTTCGCAACCTTTTGAGGGTAAAAAAAAAAAAAAAAAAAAAAAAAACAATGAAACGAAAGAGTGAGAGAAAGAGAGAGAGAGAAAAGAATGCGAAAAAGTTTTTTTTAGGTGAAAAAAAAAAATATGTAGGACAAGGAGGGAAAAGACATGATTAATGACGGTTAACAAAACTTGGTTAAACTTATTGAATAAATATATATAATGTATTAACTCGAAATGAACGGTTTTAAAAACAAAGTTTTTTTTTTTAAATTGTTTTTTATTTGGTGTTTATTATACTCTTGTACCTCCATTAAAAAACTTGATTTTTTACTTAAGTGTATGTTTGTGCGAGAGAGAGAGAGAAAGAAAAACAACAACAACAATAAAAGGTTGACTTTTTAACCCTTTCAATGAGAAAAAAGAAATTTTGTTTTTTTTTTTTTTTCACATTGAAAATCAATTTCGTTGCACGCGTAAACAATTTTTTAGTTAAGAATAAGCAAAACACATGAGGAAAGGTGAATAAATTTTGTTTTTTTTTTTTCGTTTTTTTGTTTTTTTACTTCTGCTTTAAGTTAAAAGCTTTCGGTTTGAACAAACAAATAATAATATTTGAACGGATGAGAAAGAGAGAGAGAGAGAGAGGAGAGAGAGAGTATCGGAAAACGTAGAAAGTTGTGTGTTTGTCGATAAGTTGTACGTAAAACGAATAAATTTATTCGTGTTTTTTTAACACACGTCGAATCATCAATATTATTATTATTATTATTATTAATATTATTATTAATATTATTATTATTATTAATATTATTATTATTATTATCATTATTGTTGTTGTTGTTGTTGTTATTATTATTGTTATTAAATCACAATAAACAAAAAAAAAAACGTTTGTAGGAAAAATGAGAATCGGAAAAAAAAATCTTTCACATTATTATTATTATTTTTTCCGAGAGAGAAAAAAAAAACAAAAGAAAACGCATTCGTCCGCCATATTTATTATGATTACGTCATCATAAACCAAAGTACGATTATTTGTTTATCGATAATTAAAAGGCGTTAAACGAAAAAAAAAAAAAAAAAAAAAAATTTTTTTTTGTCATCGATGAAAAAAAATTATTGACGCCATCATCGGCGTGGAAAATTTTTAAAATAATAATAATAATAATAATAATAATAATATTAATAATATTTAGAGCGCACGCGCGGGTTAATAATAAAAAAAAATTCTTTTTTTTTAAAAAAAGTAAAACAGAATTCGAACGTTTTAACTAGCATCACGAACGTTTTAAATTTGTTTTTTTGGTTTTTTTTTCTTTCTTTTCACGACCCCCCACCCTCCCACAGCCAAAAAAAAACCTTTTTAGAAAAATAGAATGAGAGTAAAAAAAAAAAAAAAATTTATAGACTTTTTTTTTTTTTTTTACAATTATCTACTCGGATAATTTTCAATAAAAGATTTTTTTTTAGTAAATTTTTTTTTTTTTTTTTTCCCTAGAGCGCCATTGAATATTTTTTTTTTTTTTGAAATTTTCTCTCGAATTCAAAAACTTTTTTTTTTTTTTTATTCATTTACACTTATTCCTTAATTAATTATTATTATTATTATTATTATTTTCGAATGTTTGATTAGTGATAATTAATTAATTTTTTTCTTTTTTTTTGGGGTTTTTTTATTTTATCCATGCGATAAAATTTATTAAATGGAGGTTTTTTTCATTATTTTTTTCTCGAATAAATTTCAACGTTTAATTATGTTATATTTAAATAATAATAATAATAAAAGGTTTAATGAGTTGATAGAATAACGAGATTCATCTCTCACAAATGAATAGTTTTAAACATCAAAACAAAAAATACAAAATAAACACAAACACAAACAGAACAAAATAAACATCAAAAATGAAAAAAATATATATATGTAAACAACGTGAATGATTAGTACAAAGAAAATTTTTTTTTTAATGTAAAATTTTTTAAAATTTAAATGGTGGGCTTTTAAAATGTTGTCTGTTCAATTAAAACAAAAAACAAAAAATTGTAGAAAAAGAAGAAGAAGAAGAAAATTTTAAAATAAACTAGGAAGAAAAATTCGTTTATAAATATATACGTATATTTGGGTCAACAAATTCTTGCGGATTTCTTTGCCAAAATTTCGTTTTCTCATCAAATCATCCTTGTTTCATCTTTTTCTTTTTCTTCTTCTTCTTTCCCCCACTG
>NW_002987112.1:222898-229681 GCF_000006295.1 Pediculus humanus corporis
TATATACACATATATATTAATATTAGTAATAAATAAAATGAGAGATGTTCGCGTGTATATTTTCCGATAGAATGTACTGGAAAATTTCCTGTTGAGTTTTTTTTTATATATTTTTCCTCGTGTGATTTTTGCATGATTGGATTTTTCTTTATTCTCGTTTATCACGGATTCTTTTTTTTTTTGTTTGTTTTGAAAAAAAAAAAATGAGTAAAGTCTCGAAACCTTATTGAAATTTTAACAAAAAAGAAAAAAAAAAGTGAAATTGTTTACACGAATTGTACGAGCAAATAATTTCCCAAGGATTATGATTCATTCGATCGATGTGAATGATTCAAATTAAGAGTTTGAATACGTCACTGAAAAAATGTGGGGGGAATGGGCCTTAACAATATTATTAGAACGACAGCAAAATGAATTAAAAAAAAAAATAAAAGCACGAGAAAATTTTTGGGATTAAAACATATTTTATTTTAATTTTTTTTTAAATTTAAATTTAGAATATTTAAAAGAGTAAGACGTGTAATTAGAAAAAAAAAAAAGTGTAAAATAATTCTCGGGAGGTTTATCGTCACCTGACTTGAATCGTTACTAAGACTCGTTTTCCCTTTTTTTTCTGTCAAGTCTTCTTTTTTTTTGTATTTTCCCTTTTTTCTTTATTTTTATTTTTTTGCGTCGTTATTATTATTATTATTATTCAAGTTTTAAAATTCATAATAAACATGTCTGAATTCAGGAGAAAAAAAAAAGGAAAAAAAAATCCCCAGATTCGAGTTTTATCACGTTTTACAGTCATCTCGATACAGAGATGCTGTATTTATAGTTTTAAGCGTGGGTTTATCGAAGAACAATTAACTGTTGAAACACGACGTGGAAAAAAAAAAAAATTTTTTTTTTTTTTCTAGATGGAAAATGCGGTGAGGGGGAGTAAGGGGAGGAGGGGTAAAGAAAGTAAAGCCCTCCCCCCTACTTTTTTCTCTCTGTAGAAAGTTTACATTTCTCTTTTTTTGCACACTTGCACACCTACGCACTCCCACGTCATGTACACGCACGATTACATTTTCTCTTTTTTTCTCTTTCTCTCTCTCTCTCTCTCACTCTCTCACTCACTCTCTCTCTTTCTCTCTCTCGTTTGTGTTTTACGTTAATTTTCTTTAATTGTTTTCCGATGGTTTAAGTTTCGTTTCGCTCATCGTTTAAGTTAGAAAAAAAAAAAAAAAAATTTTTTGCTCTACATTGAAAACTACGATAATTATCGAATTCGCAAGTCCGCCGCCATTTTATTTTTTATTTTTTCCCTTGACTCTCTCTCTCTCTCTCTCTTTTTACTCGTAAAAAGGATTTTATCATGTTTGTTTAGCGAATTAAAATTTTTTAAAGGTAAATTTTGCACACGTGAATTATAAATTAAATTTATAACGTTTTTTTTTTTTTTTCAATTAAAAATTTTTGTTTAAAAACCAAAGAAATAAATGAGCGAAGGGTGCGGAATATAAGAAATCCCCGCTTAATATTAAAACGGTCGTTAATTAAATTTCTATTTATAAAAATTTTATGCGAAATAAATAATCGGACGACGACGACGACGACGACGACGACGCGGATTATAAATATAAATTTATAAAATTTAATATAATAAAAATAATAATAATAATAATAATAATAATAATAATAATAATAATATTGATAAATACGAGGAAAAGTGATAAACGAAAATAAATGGCAAACATTTAAAAAAAAAACTTTTTGAAAGTACCTTATAAAAGGATCAATGCACTCGAATAAAAAAAGGGTTTAAATTGTGTTTTTGTCGTGGGATTAGACAAAAAAAAAAGAAAAGGAAAACAAAAAATGATGATGATGATAATAATCATAATAATTTTTTTTTTTTTCACGAAAGATTTTCCTTTCGAATATCTAAAAACAAAAAACGAAAAAATTTCGGGTTTCGATGTCGCCAACAACACACACAAACGCACAAAAAATATGAAAAATTGCACGAAGTCAATTTTTTGAGTTTTTATTTTTTTTGGAAAAGGAAAAAAAAAAAGAAAAAAAAAACGTTTCGAGTTTTGCTTTCTCTCTTTCTCTCTCTTCTCTATACAAAAAAAAATGATGTAAGAATACGAAAATTTTGTTATTTAAAAATAATCAGACACCATTATTCAGCCATTTTATTTTGGCACGTATTAATTTTTCTGATGTCACCAACCTAAAAAAGATCATCATCATTATCATCATCACCATTGATTCTGTTTTTTTTTTTTTTTATAGACTTCGTTACGTGCAAAAAAAATTAAAGAAAAACAAACAAAATGAGACAAAAAAAAAACATTTGAATTTTAAATTTAAACGTAATCTTAATTTTTCGGGGTTTTTAAAATCGATCGAAAACGATCTCCCCCCTCCACCCGCTTTCCCCACTTTTTTTTTGGTGGGTGACGTAATATTTCCATAAACGATAAAAGAATTTATTCTTTAGGGGGGTTTTTTTTTTTTTACCAAAAAAAAAAAAACGACAGCATTTTATTTCATCGTTTTTGAAGTGGCGATAAAATCGTAAATCGAGTACTTATTATCATTATTATTATTTATTTTTTTAAAATGTCAAAAATTTCAAAGGAAATTCATTTATTTATTTTTTTTTCGGGAGGAAAATTAGTCAAATGATGACGACACATCCGGTAATTAATTAATAATCATTAACGACGTTTCGTTTTTTTCTCCCGGTTTTCAATATTTTTCAGAGTTGCGAGTAGTAATAATAATAATAATAAAATTTGGTCGGTTTTAGTTTATGAAGGCTTATAAGAAAAAAAAAAAGAAACTCATTCTGAACGCATTTTTCCAGGTTGTTCAGGTATGAAAGGGAGGAATGTGTAGCGTTAAACGTTTCAAATATTTTTAAAAAGTTAAATAATTAAATGGAAAAATTTAACGTTGAAACGTGTTTTCGTCGTGGTTTTAAAACCTTTCGAAAAAAAATAATACTACTGCGGCACGACGTGTGGTAGTATAAAGGGCGTTAAAAATTTCGAAAAGAGAATTTTTTTTCGAAAACGGTTTCGTTTTTCGAAAAAAAAGAAAAAAATTAAAAACTCGAACGAATCGTGATTTATTCGCGTTGCAGATTTTTTTTTTTTTTTGAACTTTTGTAATTTAACGGATACGAAAATAGAAATAGTTTCCAACGAAACAAAAAATCCACGTTTTATTTATTTTCATCCGCATGTAATTTTTGTTTTTTGGCAAGAATCATCATTATTATTTCGATGTATATTTTTTTTTTCAAAATGGCGAACTTATTAAATAGTAATAATAATAATAATGATGTGAAATATTTTTTTGTTTTCTCGCTTGTTTGCGAAAAAGGAAAGGAAATAAAGAAGGTTTTTTTTTTATTTCTCTTTTCCGAACGTTGTTTTTTAACTCTGAACGCTTTAAAAAAAAAATAAAATAAACGTAATAATAATAATAATGATAATAATAAAACATGGCGGAAAATTTTTAAAACAAAAACAAAAAAAAAATTTTTTTTCTTAATTACGCGTACGAAATTTTTAAACGTTTTATAATTTTTGAAATTTTGTTTTGTTTTTTTTTACGTTTTGTTTCGCCATTTTTTTTTTTTTTAATCATTTTAATCGTGTCGGTTGTTGTTGTTGTTGTTGTCGTTGTCGTCGTCGTTTGTAATTTAATTTTGCGTTCCGAAAAAAAAAAAAAAACAAATTTATTCAACCCCCCCCATTGATTGATTTGACTCTGTGGGGGAGGTGGTACAAAAAAAAAAAATAATTATAACTTTTGATTGAAAGCGACACACGCGTACGCGTTCCCCCTACAAAAAAAAAAAAAAAAAAAACTGACGTGGAGGCAGACGACAAATTTTTTTAAAAAATTTGTTTAACAGATTTTTCGTTTTTTTTTATTGTTTTCTTTTCTTCCAGCTGTTCTTCTATTTAACGGTTAAAACAATAATCATTATTATTAAATTACAAAAAAAAAATTAACATTATCATTGTCTATTATTATTATTATTATTATTAAAAAATTATCATTATCGTTAAATTTAAAACATGAAAAATAAAAAAATTTTAAATGTTTTCATCACTTTTGTCACGGTTTATTAAATTATTGTTGTTTTTTGTCGTCGTCGACATTTTTCTTCGACGTTAAAAAATTTGAATTTGAATTTTTTTTTTTTTTTTGTTAAAACGTGGCAACGTCGCAAGTTTTCGAAAAAAAAAAAAAAAATTTATGACAAACGATTTATAAGAGTTTAAAGTTGAATCACAAAAGAAAAGAGAAGGAAAAGTATTATTTCATATTGATTAACGATGGCGGTCACACAATGACGGCTGACAGAGAATTTTCTAACGTAAAATTTAAATAATCTTTTTTCTTACTAAATTTTCTTTTTTTTTTCACCTTTTTTTTCCTTTTCCCTTCCTTCCCCGCCACACACACACCCTACCCTTCTTCGTTTCGTTCCACGTTTTTTTTTCTCTTCCACGTCATCGCGCCACTTTTCACGTAAAAAAAAAAAAAAAAAAAAATTCATTTTTTTTATTTTTTATTATTAATCGTCGTAAGAAAAGGTTTTGCGGTTGTATTAGAGTCACGTGGCATCCGACCATTGTTGTTGTATTAAAAAATAAAATACGATCCTTTTATTATTATTATTATTTTTTATGACCGATTTCATCAATCATTTTTTTTTCTTTTTTTTTTATAAATTTTTATAATGATAAATAATAATTTAAAACGTTTTTGGGAGAGAGAGAGAAAAAAGGTATATTTTTTTTGAATGCCGTGAGGAAAAAGGTTACGAGACGGTTGACCCTAATCAAATGAACAAATTTGGACGTGGAAATGAAATTTTAATTTAATTTTATTTATTTTAATAAAATATCGATCGAATTCACGAGAGAGAGAGAGAGAGAGAGAGGGGGGAAGGATGCTGGAGATTTAAAAAAAAATAAAATAAAATTTTTAAAAGAATCCAAAAAAAAAATTTTTTTCATTAATGGAGATATTTAATTTAAAACGTAGTCATCGTCGTCGTCGTCGTCTGCTTGTTTGTTTATTTAATTAAGGTTTACCACAGTTTAGGACTTTAAAGTCAAATACCTTAACAAACAATTTAATTAATTAATTAATTAATGTTTTTTTTTTAAACGGTACGCGGTTCTTTTTATAAAAGAAAAAAAAAAAAACTTTGCATCAGGGTTTTAAAAATGAATTTTATAACGGTTTATGACGTCACGTCGCGAATGTGTATAACATCATTAAAGTTTTAAAAAATTAATATGTAAACAAAAATCTCGACGTTTATCATTATTATTATTATTATTATTATTATGGAATAATAAAATTTTTAACGTGTGAAAGTTTTAGTAAAAAAAAAAAGTTTCAAAAATAGTTTTAATTTTATTTTGTACGTGTGAGTGCGTGTGCGCGTGCTAATGCGTGGGTACGTGCGTGCGTTATGCGGAAAAGTATAAAAGATGTATGTTGCGAGAATTTAGGCGTCGTTACGCGTCGATTATTAAATTTTTACCATCATTATTAGCAAATGTTGATTTTTGGTTCGTATACGCAAACAGATTTTTAAACGTTACATCAAATTAACTGTTTTTTAACAAACGTTTTGTTTGTTTGTTTTTGTAAAAATTGTCTATAATGACGTCATGTTTAAAAAATTTTTTTTTTTAATATTTAAAATGTTGATGTTTTCCCATTCGTCGCGGGAAGGAGGGGGAAAGGGTGGGGGAAAAAAAGAAAATCGCAGATGTCGAAGATGGTGAAACGTTAAAAATTTAAAATCCATAATTAAAATAAATTGTTTATCCAGGTGTCAAAATGAAAAATCAATTTTAAAATAAAAATTAAGAAAATGAATTATAAAAATTTTCCGTTTTTTTTTTTCTTTTTACTAATGACACGTCATAATTTTTTTTTAAAAAAAGATCATTAATTTTAATAAAAAAATTTAAAAGTATTCATTGCCCGCATCAACAAACATTTGTTGTTTGTAACACGTGTTAATACACGTACGCCGTCCCTTCTTCTTAAGGGTAAAAAAAAAAAAAAAATGGGTAGCAGAAGAAAAAAAACGAAAACCGAGAGAAAAAGAGAGAAAGGGAGAGAAAGAAAGAGAAAAAAAAACGAAATTGTTTTTTACTAGGTAATAAAATAAATTTTACGTTAAATGGGTCAGCCATTTCTACTCAAATTCTTTATAGCGCTAGAAATGAATTTAAAAAAAAAAAAAAAAATGTCGGAATAGAGGAAGAGAAAAAAAAAAAAATTTTTTTAAATGTTAATATTCAAAAAAAAAAAAAAAAAAAATTTCGTTGGAGTGAGCGAAAGAGAGAAAGAGAGAATTTAAAGTTTTTTATTTTTTTTATTTTTTCCGAGTTAAAATTTAGACGTCGTGGAAATAGAATAATATCGTCGTTTTATTAAAAAAAAAAAAAAAAAAAAGTTCACTTGAGAAAGTTTTTTTTTCTTACGGCTTTTTTTTTTTTTTAAACGAATTTTGAGTATTCTTATGCCACGATGAAAAATTATATTTAAAACGCGTTTGTTCATCGCACAACATCGATTTTTTTTTTTTTGGGATCGCGTTTATTTTTTTCTTAAAATAAACTTCGTTTCCGTCGTGTCCGCAACTCCCCAAAATATTAATTAAAAATGTCCCGATTTTTCTTTTGTTTTCTTTACTCGAACTTTTCGAAAACGTTTTTTTTTCCTTCTTTTGAGCATCTTCGTATTTTGATAAAA
>NW_002987112.1:230031-237751 GCF_000006295.1 Pediculus humanus corporis
TTTTTTTTTTTTTAAGAAAAGGAAAAGGTCTCCCGTTTTTTTTTTTTTTTTTTTTTTTCGTAAATTGACTTTGGTAAAAAAAAAAAAATGAAAAAAAAAATATGAAAAGGAAAATTTTTATGTGAATTCAAACATAAGGAAATGGCAATGAAAAATGAGCCGTCAATAACTTGGGCAAATAACTTTGGGAAAAAAAAAAAAAATTTTTTTTTTTTTTTTTTAAAAATGTCTCAAACAAAAACAAGTCAATTTTTTACCTTTACTTTTATTTTCTTGCCCTAACATTTTCCCACTCCCCCTCTCCCTCTCCTCCTCCTCCTCCCATTCCCAGTCCCCGGATTTCGGTTCCATTTTTAACCGCGTTAAAAAAAAAGGAAGAAAAAAATTTTTTTTTTTTCCTCTCCCATTTTCTCCTGTTTTTCCCTTTTGACCCTGCTTCCTTCGACTTTTTCTCCGATTCGATCCGCCCGCCATTTTATGGTTTTTTTTTTTTTTCAGTTTTGGCATATTACGAAAAGGAGGTTTTTATACCAAAAAAAAAAAAAATTATTTTTCGAATCAATTTAAATGCTAATAATAATTTCGAAAATGATTATTTTTTTCGGGGGAGGGGGGAGGGAGGGATATGATGGAACGGGACGGAGGGGATGAAGGAAAAAGAGGGAAAAAAAGGAAATAATCAATTTATAAATTTATGTCGAAAAAAAAAAATTAACTGGAATGAATTGAATTTTTTTTTTTTTTGTGTCCTTTTGTCTACCGCCACGTTTTTTTTTTTTTTTTTTTTTTCATACGTCGAAAAAAATCGTAATCGATTCAAGGGAATTTTGTTATTGTTGTTGTAATTTGAATTGTTTTTCGATTTGATTTTTTTTTTTAAATAGAATTTTAATTCGTAAAAAAATCAATTTATCCCTTTTGAAATTTAAGATTCGATATTGGAGAGAAAACAAAAAAAAAAAAAACTCAACCTACGTAACTCCTTTTCGTTTTTCTTTTTTTAACCCATTTTTCTTCTTCTTCTTTTTCTTCTTCCAAGAAACCCAGAAAAAATATATGTATATGTTTGATGTGCGTGCGTGTGTATTATATATACATTCAACCTGTCGTAACACAATTTTCAAATATTTCATATAAATGATATGAAGAAATAGTTGCTGACACGTTTTTTTTTTCTTTTTTTTTTTTTTTTTGTATTAAATATTGCATAAGGGCGCACTAATGGGATCGTTGCCAGCTTTTTTGAAAAATAAAAAAATTTTTTTTTTTTTCGTTTGGAAAAAATTGAAAATTTTAAAAATTAATAATTTTTTGACTCCCCCCACGTTTTCATTTTTTTTCTTTTTTTTTACGTATAATAATTATTAAAAATAAAAAAATTTTTTTTTTTTTTTGGGGGGGAGTTGGAACATTAACTCAAATGAAAAAAATGAAAAAGTTTTAAATTATTGATTTTTAAAGTAAAAAAAAAAAGTGAAAAAGAAATTATCGATTTTTTTTTTTTAAAAAAAATTCAATTAAGTTTATGGAAATATAATTTTTTTTTATCGTGGGGGGCCGTCAAAAAAAAAAAAGGGGGGAAAAAATTAATTTACGGGAGGAGTTTGCCATGCGATTATTGTAATTAATTATTATTATTATTATTACTACCTTAACGTATTGCAATTTTTTTTTTCGTAACACGGTAATAATAATATAGAATTGTTTTTAATTCGATTTGAAATTTTTACAAATTACTCTCATTTTGATTTTTTTTTTTTGGGGGAGAGGGGAAGGTGAGGCGTAAGAGGGAAAATGAGGGGTTGAAAACATAAAAACCGTTAAATTATAATTATTTAAATAAATTTAGTGAAAAAAAAAAAAACGAAAACATTTACACTTGTTTGTTGTTTTTTTTTTTTTTTTTGAAAACGTGGGAAAAAAAATTGTCGATTTTTGTTGTTGTTGTTGTTGTTATTCAGGTAAAACGTATTAACGGAGAGGTGGGAGGAGGGGGGAAAGGAGAAGTGATAATAATCAAGTGAAAAAAAAATTAATTATAAGCAAATTAATAAAAAAAAACGAGTGTTACATTTTTTAAAAAATATTTTTCGCGTGATTAAAAAAAAAAAATCCATTACAATAAAATTTCATAAAGTGAAAAAAAAATGAAAAAAAAAAAAATCCTGGGGAGAAAAAGGACTCGAATAAGGGTGAAGTGGGGGGGGGGCGGGGAAGGAAAAAAGAAAAGTTAAAAAAAAAAAAATGAAAGTGCATAAAATTTTATGTGTGAATAAACGCATGTGCGAGAGAAAAAAAAAGATTTTTAAAAAAAAAAAAAAAAAAAGATGGAGAATTTTTTTTTTTTATATTTCCGGTTTGAGGTTTTTTTTTCAAGTTTTTTTTTTTTTTTATTTAACGGCCATAATCATTTTATAAGAAATATGAAGAAATGCGTGGATTCTAATGTTTTAAGGGGGGAGAGGGAAGGAGGGGAAAAAAAACAGGAAAAAAAAAGAGGAAAAAAAAACTTTTTGGGGGCGAAAAGAATAAAAAAAAATACCATTCAAATTTTTTTTTTATATCTTTTCCGGACGCTTTTTATCATGGCGGAGGAAAAAAAAACTCGGTTTTGCTTTTGATCAAATTCGTTTTGAAAACAAACATAAAAAAAAAAAAAAACGGGGGCCCTAAATGGATGAAATCAAAAAAAAAAAAAAAAAACGAAATTTTTTTCTGTCGTCTTCTTCTCTTCTTCGAGGTCGTCGTCGTCTTCTGCTGCTGTTGTTGTTGTAATTTTTACGATAAATTTATATATTTTATTTTATTTTTATTTTTTTCGATTCTGTGTATAAATTTTTACTCGTGTTATTTTTTTTTTTATTTTAGAAAAATAAAAAAGGTTTTACTGTGAGAATTAAAATGAGGTTTTTGCCAACCCTGAGCTTTGCGCAAAGTGAAATAAATTTGACATTTGTTTGGCAACAACGTTTTTTCTTTCTTTTTCTCTCTCTCTCTCTCTCTCTCTCTCTCTCCATGTTATTATTATTTTATAAGATTGAAATGAAACGAATGCGTATATAGGAATCTGTCTGAAAATGTTTTTCTTTTCTTTTCTTTTCTTTTCTCTGAAACGTTTGGATGATAGTAATGAAAAAAAAAAATTTTTTTTTGTCGTTTTTCCCGTCATTTAAAACTATTTATTTAAAAAAAACTAAAACTAATCGCGTGTTTCGTTTCGTCTCGGGCAAAAAAAAAAGTAAGAGAATAAATAAATATTAAACAAGAAGAAAAAGACCGGTAGAAAAAGATGTAAATACCTGGGGGGGGGGGTAGAAAGTAGAGAAAGAGAAAAAGAAGAAAAGTTCGTTGCGTCTAAAAATTTTTTTTTTTTTAAAAGAAAATTTTCCCCCAAATTTTAAAAGTTAAAAAAAAAAAAAAAAAAAAAACTTTTAATGATTTTATATAAATTTTAAATAATTTTTTTTTTCTCGTAATAATAATAATAATAATAATAATAATAAGAGAGTAAATTATTTAAAGAGTTTTAAATTATTATTATTATTATTATTATTATTATTATTATTATTATTATTATTATTATTATTATTATTATTATTAGTACGCGAATAAAAAAAAGAAAAAAAAAGAAAAGTTTTGCACTTAAAAAAGATTTGTCGAATTTACCAGAAACAATTAACGATGATAAATAAAGTCATTATTTACACTTAAAAAAAAAAAAAATTTTTTTTAAAGAAAATCGATTAACCGTTAAGTTTTTTTTTCTTGGGGGGAGGGAGGTGGGAGCGTCGTGGCAGTAGCGTAAATAAATAAATAATTCAAAAAAAGAAAAAGAAAAAGTTAAAACGGTAAAATTTTACCCTCGCGAAACGTATAAATAAATAATTTATTAAAATAGTGTGTAATATTGACCGTAGCACTTTTTTATAACATCGTTTAACTAATTAATAATAATAATGATAATGATAATGATAATAGTCTTATAGAATTTAATTACAGTTAAATAATTTAATTATAAAATAATGACGCATATTCATCGCACCGAGACAAACGTTTGTTTGTTTGTTTGTTTTTTTTTTTTTCCTTCTACTCAACAACGAACGATTCGACGTGTAAATAAATTTATTTAAAAAGGTTACGAACGGATTTTAATGCGTTCGTACGCATTCGAATTTTTTTTTTTTTTTTTTTTAATGAAAAACATGCGAAAATTGCTGTCGTAACAAATTTTTCCCCTCGTTAATAATATATATAAATTGCTGATCAATTTCAATTCGATTTTTTTTCATCTCTCCTTGAAAACTGTTACGGGACGTAAAAAAAAAAAAAAAAGTGAATTGTTAATTCTTAAAAATCGCGAAAACAGTTCTTGTTTTTTTTTTTTTTTTTTTTTTTTTCGCTATAAAATGTAATGAAGCGAATTTTTTTTTCTCTCTGTCTCTTTCTCTCTCTCTCTTCCTGAAGAGGAGAGTTAATTAATTATTGAGAAATGAAATTCAAAACTATTCGTAACCTTAAAAGTTTTTAAAACGTTTAAAATAAATTTAAAGTTTTTTTTTTCTCTCTCTTTCTCACTCTCACTCTCTCTCTGTCTCTTTTTCTATTTTATTAATTACTTTTTATTTTAATATTATGTTGGTGGAGAGAGAGAGAGAGAGATTTAAAAAGTTAAAGAGAGAGAGTGAGAGAGTTTTAAGTTTTTTTGTTTTTTAATTATTAATAATTTTCCGATTAGAAAATTACGATACGTTACGGCGGTTAATAAAAATTTTAAATGACGTCATAAGTATTGTACTATTATTATTATCGTATGTAATAATCGATTGTTTTTTTCTTATTTTTTCCAGGTTTTTTTTTTTCATTTTTTTTTTTTTTTTTTTTTTTTTATAAATAAAAAAAAAAAAAGAGGGAAAAGAAATGAATGATAATAGATAACGAAAGGCGTGCGGTAATGATTTTATTGAATGAATTCATTTAGAAAAATTTTCGTTCGTAACAACTCGGGAATATGTCGAACCGCGCCATGATCACCGCCTTAACAGATCGAAAGTGGTTTAACATACCTCCAGGAGTATATTCGATATTTTTTATTATCGGAATCATCATCACACAAATCGTCTCGCCGGCATCAGGTAAGTTTTTAATTTATTTATTTTTTATTTATTTTTCCTCCCACGTCCCCCCGAAATTTTTTCTTGCGTGAAAATCTTGGCAACAGCGCGAATGCTTCGAAACATCCCAAAAAAAGTCTTTAGTCTGACGAGTAAACGTAAAAAACATTTGCACGTGACAATATTTAATAGAACCGCGAGTGCATTTTTAGTACCCCCTTCTCCCCGTGAAAAATCATAACCAACGGTGTAATCATAATGCAGTTTAATTATCATCATTATTATTATTATTAATTCATGCGTATCAGTTATATATACATATATATATATTGCATGCATAACCGATTTTTTTTTTCCCTTTTCTTTTTTTTTTTCTCTTCGTTTAAATGACATGTTTAACTGCAATATGGCATTAAATTTTTTTTTTTTTTTTTTTTACTAACCCCTTTGGATTGTGGCCAATGTTTTTCGGGTTGAATTTTTTTTGTGGCGTGAAGAACGGGAAAAAAAAAAAAAAAAATTAACCCGACTTGAAGAGGGGGTTAAAAAAAAAAAAAAAAAAAAAAAAGCGATAATGTGTTCAACCCGAGAGCTAATGTACATATTTTTTGTTTGGGTGTGTGTGTGGAGAACAACCGAGTTTATTATATTAATATTCAAAGGGTCGATAATTAATTACCGTTTGTAATTTATTATGTTCATTATTGAAAATATCTTTGTAGTGTTTTTTTTTTTTTTTTGTTTAGCGCCACGTTAAAAAGGTAAATTTGTTTTTTTTTTTTTTTGTCGAATGATTTGGTGGTTTCCACCATTAAAAAATAAATTAATGTTTAGATTGTGAAGGGATCGTTAATAAACGAGTTGAGTAATAATAATAATAATAATAAAATAAATCGGTTAATTTAAATCGAAAAATAATAGTTTTTTGTGTGTGTGTGCAAGTTCAGCCACGATATTTTACGATTATGATGATAATAATAAAAAAAAATATGTCGCACTTTTTAAAACGACCGACAAATTTTTTTTTTTTTTTTTGAAAAGGAAAAAAAAGAAAAAAAAATTATCAAACGTCGTGTTTGAAATGCGGGGAAAAAGGAAAAAAAATGACAGTCAGCGATTTGAACAAAAACGGGGTTTTAGAAAAAAGAGAGTTGAGAAAAAAAAATTATATCTGCGCCATCATTAATCAGGAGTTAGAGAGAGAATAAGTTTAAAAAAACCGTCGAAAAAAATATTGGGAATCATTTTTTACCGATTTTCGGAATGAATGAATGAATGAATGGCGTCGATTCGATTAATCGAATGGGAAGGAAAAAATTTTTTTTTCATTAATTCGGGTAGTTGGTAGTTCTTATTAAAAAAAAACTTTTTAAGTTTAAAAAAAAAAAAGGAAAATTTTATGTTTAAGTTATTTAAAAAAGAAAAAATGGTTTCGTAGTTTTAAGCAAAATTCAAACCTTAAATTAATTATTAACAAAGAAAGAAACCATATTGTTTAAATTATTAACAAAACACGAGTTTAAGTATCGTGGAAAAAGAAAAAGAAAAGAAAAAATTAAAATTCGTATTAAATTTTTACGCTCTCGACGTATAAAATATGTTTTTATAAACGCCGCCATATTTATTTACATTTTTATTTAACGTTAAATTCACGCGTATGAAAGTGATAAACGTTATAAAATTCATCAAACTCTTTTATTATTATTATTATTATTATCATTATTATTATTAATATTATTATTCATTTAATTTTGTTTTATTTTTCTTACTTGTTTTAATTTTGAAAAATTTTTCCACAGAGTTTTATCTCTATTTCTTTCTCTCTCTCTCTCTCCCGTTTTTTTCTCTCGAAAAATTCCGGGAAAAAACTTTATATATAGTTTTAATAATAATTTTTTTTTTCGTAGTTTTGGCGGGAAAATTTAAATTTAAAAAATAAAAGTAAATATATAAATAAATAAATAAACAATTTGTTTTACCGAAAAGTTTTACGAATTTCATCGTCTGAAAATAATAATATTTTTTTAAAAAAGGAAAATAATTAAAACGTCGTTATTTCATTTTCACATCCGACGCGATAATAATAATATTGATGATAATGATGATGATGAAAATTGTAGTTTTGTAATTGATCGAAATCGTGAAATCCACACCGACTATCATCATCATCATCATCGTCGTCGTTGTTTTCGTCATTTCAGTCGATAAATAAAAATATTATCACGTTTTTCAAAATTCTTCAAGGGTTAGAAGAGAGAGAAAAAAAAAAGAAAATTAAGAAAACGTGGCAGTAGGGAAAGAAGAAGAAAAAAAAAAGAAAAAAAATTTTTTAAATTAAAAAAAAAAAAGAAAATGAAGTTTTCATCGTAATTGGCATTAAATTGGCGGAAAATATGAAAATTTACACGATTGGAGAGATTTTAAATTAAAAAATCCGGACCAATCAAAATGATTGTAATAAAACATAAGATAAGTATAAGTGAAACATTTTTTAATAATTAGAAAGAAAAAAAAAATTGAAAAAAATTGAAAACCGAACGTGTTTCGTGCGCCATTTTTTTTTTTTTTTCATTTTCACTTCTGCCACGTTTAAAGTTTATGAAATCGTC
>NW_002987112.1:237946-240550 GCF_000006295.1 Pediculus humanus corporis
AAATTTTGAAAAAGGAAAAGTTTTTTTTTTTTTTTTTTTTATTAAAACAATTAAAAAATCAAAAAAAAAATGGCGGATTTTTTTTTTTAGGGTCGTATACGTAAAATGTTCGTAAATACATTTCACCGCGTTTGTTAATTTCAATGCCTCGGGGTTAAAGTGAAAACATTTTCAAATTTCTCAAACACAAACACAAAAATCCCTCCCCAACCCCCACCCCACTCCTTCGCCCCCCACACCCACGCCTCATTCATTCCCCCGTACGTACAAACGCATTTCGGGTCACGAATATTTTTTTTAAAAAAATTATTATTATTATTATTAGTAAAGTTTCGCGTAGAATTTTCTTTTTTTTTTTTTGTCGTTTGTCGCTTGTCGAAATAAAATAAAATTTAAATAAGATTTGTTTAAAAAAAAAAAAACGAAAGGAGAAAGTGGCAGCAGCACAAAAAAAAAAAAATAAATAAATAAATAAAAGGCGGCGTGAAAAATTATCGTACAACATATTGTTGTTTGTTCTTTTTTTTTGTTTTTTATTTCAATTCGCGACAAAATATTATTATTATTATTATTATTATTATTATTATTATCGTGTCGATTCGTGTTCTTTTCGATGATAGCGACGCCATTTTGTTTTATGTTTTAATGAGAATTTTACGACGATTTTTAGCGCACTATTTTTGTATTAAGTACATGTACAGGTACGAGAAAAGAACAAACAGGTGGTTGTAGTAATAATAATAATAATTATTTACACGAGTTTTTTTATTATTATTTTAAATATGATTTCGATGAATAATTATAATTTGAATTTTTAAAAAATGATAATAACGGAAAAAGGAAAAATAGAATAAAGGAAAAAAAGGAAAAATAAAATAAAGAAAATGATTTTATGCTGACTAGGATTATTTAAATTTATAATCGCATTCAACCGTTTTATCCTTTATTCAAAAAAAAAAAAAAAAAAAAGCTTCGCGCGCCATTTTATTTGATTTTTGTTTGTTTTTTTTACTTTTTGAATTTTTTTTTTTGAATTTTTTATGTTTTCAAAAAAGATTAGTAGTTGCTCTTTTTTCATCTTCTTCTTCTTCTTCCTTTTTTCTTTTTTTTTTTTTTTTTTTTTTCCAGAAAAAGGAAATATTTATTTTATTTTTTTTTCTTGTCGAAGAAAGAAAAACTTTATTTTTATTTTTTTATTTTTTTCTGCTTTTTTTTTTCATTTTCCTTTTCGTCCCCCCCCCCCTTTTTTTTTTTTAGGGGGGTGGCGGTGCAAAAAAAAAAAATATTTTATCGTTATTATTATTATTATTTGAAATCGTCGTAATAATTTACGATTATTTATAAATCAGACGTAACGTTTGTTTTCGTCGTCGCGCGACAAACTAAAAAAAAAAATTTTCTTTTTAAAATTCGCTCGCGCGGGAAAATTCAAAAAAAAAAAAAAAGAAAAGAAAACAGAGAGTAAAATTATTAAATAAATATGAAAAATTTTAAAATTTTAAACGTGACACAAATAGAGAGAGAAAAAGAGATAAAATAGTTAAAATTTGAAATTTAAATTTTTGTGTTTTAAATTCACGTAGGTTTAAAAATGAAAAAGAAAACATATACAACAAACAAACAAAATAACAAGCAAAAAAAATAAAAAATGTAAAAATAAAAACTTAATTCGAATGTTGTTTATATTTGAAAAAGAATGAAAAAAGAAAAAAAAAAAAAAGGAAGAGGTTTTCGGTTTACGGGAAAATTAAATAAAATATTAAATAACAACTTTGATAAAAATTTCGTGTAAATAGAAAACGGGAAAAAGGAAAAAAAAAATACGGGACACGAAATTTTATGCAGTACGATAATAAAATGTTATTATTTACATGCAGTCGGTTTATTGCGACATCTTTTTTTTTTTTTTTTTTTAGAAAATAACAAAAAAGAAAAAAATTTAAATCGTTTGCATGCGTGAGAATAAAATGAGAAAAGTAAAGAAAAGAAATTTTTTTTTGAAACCCCTTCCCGCCGTACCCCCCGAAAAAAAACAGGAAAATATAATGATAACCGATCACTAAATAAATGAATTATTTATTTCGTTTTGGTTCTTCAAAAAGAAAAAGTTACTTGGTTCCCAGAAAAAACACGATAAATTATTTAATACACACAAAAAAAAATTGGTTTTTAATTTTAAACAACTTTTTTGTACAACAACAAAAACAACAACAACCACAACAATTTTTTTTTACCCTTTGTGTAAATTTAAACGCTCACGAATAAGGGATACGATCGATTTAAATAACGCGCAAAATTAAAATTTCGATTTAAAATGTTTTTAGAACGGTCATATTGAAAAACGTTACAATAAAATTATAATTACGAAAGTGTTAATTTTTTTTAAATAAAAAAAAAATTGCGTATTAACGCCGCGTAAATAAAAGCAGCGGCGATAACGACGCGTTAAATTATTCCCACGATTTCGAAAAAAAAAAAAAAAAAAGGTAAATAAGGGTTTTGCATTACTTATAAAATCGTTTAACGACAAAAAAAAAATTGGAAGTAAAAGCGATAAAAGTAAAAAGTAATTAATATGGTAATGAAATGGTGGTAGTGGTGGTA
>NW_002987112.1:240577-246071 GCF_000006295.1 Pediculus humanus corporis
GGAAGCAAGCATTCGAGCAGAAGAAATATCGAGAGTGGTAGGACGGTGGGTGTGTGTGTGTGTGCGTGTGTGTGTTTACCTTAATTACGGGTAATTACGTATTTAAACTAATTTTTTTTTATTATTATTAAAAGTTATGAAATTTAAGAAATAATATTATTGTTTTTCTTTTAAAAAAAAAAAAAAAAACCGTGAAACTAAAAAATTTTTTTCTAACGGTGGTTTCTATTGACACGTTTTATTTAATTAAATTTTTATTTCTTAAAAAAATCTGTCGAATCACAAAGACGGTTAAACAAAAAAAAAGGAAACCAAACTTAAATAATTACATTAAATTTATTAATTAAGTAAAGGGAAAAATACAAAAAAAATTTTTTTTTTTTTTGGAAAATGGCGTTTCGAATAATAATAATAATAATAGGAAGAGTTTTTTTTTTTTTTAATGCATCCTTTCATTTATTTATTTATGTATGCATACGCATTGTAATTAATAAATTAAAAAAAAAAAAGGAAAAAGAAAAAACATGTGCGTCGCCCTAATTGTAATATGAAAGTATATAAATCATTTTGTGATATATGTACGTGCGCCATTTTTAAAAGAACAAAAAAAAAAAAAAGGCGCGAAAAAAAATGAAAGAAAAATTACAGGAGTTTCATTAGGAGAATGAAAATAATAATAATAAAAATTTAGATTCCACTTTTAGAAACGATATCAGAAAGAGAGAAGGAGAGAAAGAGAGAGAGAGAGGGAGAAAGAGAAAGAAAGCTATCGATCACTTTGTCTTAATGCAATTAGCCTAAGTCAGTTGAGGGTAATCAAATTTACTCGCGTTATATAAGGGATGAAAATTTCCGGTTAAAATTTTTTTTACCCTTGAGACACGAAAAAGGGCGACCGACCATAGTTTTTTTTTTATTTTTTCCTTTAAACTGACACACCACTACCACCACCGCCACCGCCGAAGAAATATACACGTTATGGCGCCGACCTTTTCGTTTTACCTTTATCAAATGAGAGTGTCGTTGACGCCACGTAGAAAATTAATTTTTAATTTTATTATTATTATTATTGTTATTGTTATTATTATTATTATTTTATTTATTTGTATTAAACGTGGAAGACTATTTAACATAGTGAGGGGAATGGGTAAGAGGGGGTGGCGAGTTATATTTGGCCGAGCGTTCAAAAAAAAAAAAAAAAAAAAAAAAAAAATTAAACATCCATTGATGTAAACAAAGAAAATTTTTCTTCTGCTATAAATTTTAAAAAATCGAATTGATTTTTTTCTGTCTATCTTTTATTTTGGGGAGGGTAAGAGGGAGCAAAAAGGAAAAAAGAATTTTAAGCCTTTTAAAAAACCCAACGAATTTCTTAAGTCTAAAACCTTTTTTTTTTGGCGCCAATTTTATTATTACATATATTTCATTTTCATTTAAACGGAAAAAAAAAATTTCTTTTAGCAAATTTTCTTTTTTCTCTATAAACTAACGCTGACACTCGTCGCCATGTTTTTTTTTTTTTTTTTTTTTTTGTAATAAATTAAAAAAAAAAAGAAAAATTTTAAAATAACGTTACTGCTTGCTATTATTATTTCATCATCATCATCAACATCATCGTCATCACACGCGTGGTCCTAATCATTATTATTATTAAAATTTACATTGAATTTAACGTCACCCACATATTGCGTATAAATTATGTATAAATAAAAATAAATGAAATAATAAAAAAAAGAAAAGAAAAAAGAAAAGAGTAAAGTAATTGCAATGAAATAAAAAAGTAATAATTTTACGGTGTGAAAAAAAAGAAAAAAAAAGAAAAATGAGGAAAAGGAAGTGTGGTGGAAGAAAGAGGAAGGGAGAAGGGGAGGGAGGGGAGGAAAGGGAGAAACGTTGTAAAATACAACTTCTTTCATTTTTAAAGTAAAAATCCTATAAAACCCCTGATTTAAAATATGGCAGAAAAAAGTGCGAGCGCCGGATAAAAAAAAAAAAAAGAAAAAGAGGAAAAGAAAAAAATAGCAGAAGAAAAGTTATTGGGATTTATAAATTTAGAGATCGCCTTTAACAATTGGAAAATATATATAATAAATATATATTTTTTTTTTTTTTTTTTTTGGAACGCCTGAACGGAAAGAAAAAAAAAAAAAAAGAAAAAGATAAATGAATTTTATATAAGTTTGAAAAGTGTATACGTTCGAACTGGCTTTTATAAATTTTTTTTTTTTTTTTTTCTATTTCTTTCGAAAATATTTCCGGGAGGGAAAAGAATTAAAGAGAAAGAGAGAGAGAGAGAAACAAAAAAAAAAGTTTAAATAGAAAAGAAAACACGACGACGAGGTTTAATAGATAAAAGGTTTTTTAGTTTGTTGTTTTTATTTTAACTCGAGTGCAGGGAAAAAAAAAGAAGAAAGAAACAATTTTCCCGCCATAAAATTTTCCGAGAACTTTTTTTTTCGTCTCGCACGTTTAAAAATGACAACCGAAAG
Organism: Pediculus humanus corporis; assembly: GCF_000006295.1. Taxonomy (NCBI): domain Eukaryota; kingdom Metazoa; phylum Arthropoda; class Insecta; order Psocodea; family Pediculidae; genus Pediculus; species Pediculus humanus. The sequence continues at coordinate 243,067 of NW_002987112.1, forward strand.
TAAAATCCTTAAAAAAGACTAATCTCTAAGAAGATAATCCGCGTCTAATTGGAGATTATACTCCCTCCGTCCTTTTCTCTTTCCCTACCCCCACTTTTTTTTTCTTAATTCTCAAACGCAGACGATTTTTTTAAACAATTCTTTTTCCGGACGTTTACCTCTTCCTTCCTCCTTCTAAGTTGATAAAATAAAAGTAATCGATGCGATTACGACGAAAAATGGTGAAAACGCGAAAAATTTGACGTCACGATAAAATTACGCGGCGGAAAAAGGGGGTGACGGTCGAAAAGACCTTAAAAAAAATAAAAATAATTAAAACGCTTTGTGTGAGACTACTCGCAGACGAACCTTTTTTTCGAAGAGAGAGAGAGCAAAAAAAAATCCCACCAAAACAATCGGGGTGTCACGGTGACCTTTACCCTTTTCTTTTACCTTTTTTTAAAAAATATATGCAAATCTATAAATAATTGTAAAAGGCCGGCGGGGACTTAGCCCCCGAAATCGTTTTTTGTACTGAAAAAAAAAAAAAATTTTTTTTTTTTACGTCCCGTACGATTTTAATAAGGAGTTGAATTTTTTTTATATAGGCAACGTTGCCGATTCGTTTTATATTATAATAATAATAATAAAATTTTATTATTTATTATAAGAAAAACATATGTTTATATTATTATCGTATTTTTGAAACGGTTCAAATTAAAAAAAAAAAAAAAGGAAGGAAGGAAAGAAAAAAAATTTTTTTAAATTTATAAAAAAAAAAAAATATCTCGGCTCGAATTTTTTTTCCCTTTTTTTTTTTTTTTAAAGGAAAAAGGAGATGAAAAATAATAATAATAATAATATAATTCCTGTAGGTTTAAATATCCCGTTTTTCGTGTGATTCGTTCGTTTGAAAATTTTTCTTTTTTTTTTTTTACATTTTAAATGTTCCGCCCACTCGTGTTTTTTTTTCAACGGCTTAATAGCTCGACGTAACGTTTTGCATAAGTTTTTCATTTAAAAGAAAAAAAAAAAAAAAAAAAACTTTTTCCAGCACTTTTTCCAGGTTCAAAAGATAAAAAAAAGGGGAAAAAGGGGGAAAAGGGGGAGGCGATTTTTATTTTTAATTAAAAAAAAAAAAAAGGAAAAAGTTTTCTCTTTTTTTTTTGTCTTTTCTTTCATTTTCATTTTTACTTTTTTTTTTTTACATGTGTAAATTTTTTACGAATGTCCGCCATTTTTTTCGCTTCAGATGAAATTTTACATATAAATAAATAAATATATATGTAGTTATTATTATTATTATTATCATTCACACCATCAACATCGTTATTTTTATTTATTTATTTTATTTTATTTTTTTTTTTGAAAAAAAAAAAAAAAAAAAGAATTCATTGAATTCTATGAAGCGTATCAAAAACAAATAAAATTTTTCACACCACACACACACACTCATACACAAAGGCAATAAGAGGGAACAATATGATAGTAATAATGATAATAATAATAAATAATATGTAGAAAAAGAACTCCTGCCGAGAGTGAACTTCCATTTCATTATTTTGCTAGGAAAATTAATAAATAAAAACAGAAGCGTGAAAGCATAAAAATATATTATTACCGTTTTGGTTTATGAAATTATATTCCGTTGAGAAGAAGATGTGAGAGAGAGAAAGGGAGAGAGAGGGGGTGGGGAGAAAAGGGGAGAAGAGAAAGAGAGAGAAAAAAAGAAAAGAAAAATGGTAGGAAAGGTCGATACGAAAAATTTCAAATCAATAATAAAACAGAGGAAAAGAGATACAAAAGATGAAAGAAAATTTTTATTTTTATTTTTTTTATAGTATTTTAGTTTTTTATTATTACTATGTGATAACGGGGCGGTAGCCTAAAAAAACGCGATTAATAATCTTCCTTTTTTTTTTTTAATAAAAAAAAAAAAAAAAAATTATTCATAAATTTACGTGACCGGATTATTTAATATTATGTGTAGACGAAAAAAACAAAAAAAGGCAAACAACAGCAACAACAACAACAACAACAACCACAACAGCAACAACGAGAAAAACAACAAAAACTGGAAAAACAATTGCATTAAGTAATAATAATAACAAAAATGATAAAAATACATTATTACGTAAATAATAAAAGCTCGGGAAAAACAAAAAAAAAAAAAAAAAACAAACGCCGACAGGAAAAAATAATAATGATAATAATAATGATAATATGCAAAAATAAATAAATAAATAAAAGCCTCTGATCTGAAGAAGGAAAAGGTGAGGTGGGGAAACGGGGGGGGGCAGGGGAAAGAGGCGAAGGAAAAAAAAAGTCATTCGAATATTTTTCCGAGTTGAAATTTTTTTTTTTTTTTTCGTATTTTTTTAAAATTCATAACAACAGCAAAATATATATTTTTTTTCAGGGCGGGGGGGGGTTGGGAAAGGGTAGAGGGGGAGGAGTGTTTGCAAAAAAAAATGCAAAAAGTAAAAAATTTTAACGTGAAAATAAAAAAAAAAAAAAAGGAAAATTTTCCTTTTTTTAAAGAACTCGCATATCAGGCAAACAAACTTATTTTAAAAAAAAAAATGTTGTTGTCATAATTTTTTTTTTTTTTTTCTAAAAAGAGAAAAATAAAAATGGAGAGAAAGAAAAAAAGAAAGAAAGAGAGAAAGAAAAAAAAACAAAAAAATAAAAATTTTCTTTCATCTTTTGTATCTCTTTTCCTCTGTTTTATTATTGATTTGAAATTTTTCGTATCGACCTTTCCTACCATTTTTCTTTTCTTTTTTTCTCTCTCTTTCTCTTCTCCCCTTTTCTCCCCACCCCCTCTCTCTCCCTTTCTCTCTCTCACATCTTCTTCTCAACGGAATATAATTTCATAAACCAAAACGGTAATAATATATTTTTATGCTTTCACGCTTCTGTTTTTATTTATTAATTTTCCTAGCAAAATAATGAAATGGAAGTTCACTCTCGGCAGGAGTTCTTTTTCTACATATTATTTATTATTATTATCATTATTACTATCA
>NW_002987112.1:246091-250168 GCF_000006295.1 Pediculus humanus corporis
ATTCGAGTATTTGTCCCTAAGGAATCGGGTAGAAACCTCGGATAAATACTTAAAAACTCCGACAAGTAGCCTTGTCGTGTTTAATGGTGGATAATAATAATAATAATAATAATAATAATAATAATAATAATAATAATAATAATATTAATAATAATAATAATAATAATAATAATAATAATAATAATAATAATAATAATTATAATAATAATAATAATAATAATAATAATAATAGAATCCTTCGTTAAGTTTATGCAATACTTGTCAAAATTATATTATTATCATCATTATTAATCGTAATTGTAAAATTATTTTGCGAGACTCATCTTGCAGAACGCGCGTGTAACGTTAAATAATAAATAATTTATTATTATTATTATTGTTATTAATTTACAAGGGAAAGACAGAATGAATAATAATAATAATAATGAAAATTGTAATGCAAGGTTTTAATTTGTGATTAAAAATCAAATTAAATGTTTTTTTTTTGCTTTGTTTTTACCAAATCCATTTAATGTTTTTTTTTTTTTTATTTAAATTAAAAAAAATTAATTGAAAACTCTGAAAAAAAGAAAACTTTTTTTTTTGTTATTTTCTATTTGCTCTCCCCCCTATTCCTCCCCTTCCCTCCCTCTTTGCTTCCTTTTTTTTACGCGCGCTCTTTTTTCCTCCTTCCCCCTTCCTACTCACTCACTCATTTTTCCTGTTTCAATGGATTTTCAATACAAACATTTTAATTTTTTAAATTGCTCTCTTAGTTTAAATAAATAAATAAATAAAAATAATTTAACGGAAAAAAAAGCTTTGATTTGTTTTTCGAAGGAGTAAAAATCATTTAATTTATAAATTGAATATAAAGAGATTAATGGGGAGGTGGGAGGGGAAGAATGCTTTGCCACCATTTTACAAAAACAACAACAACCGGAAATTTCATTTTAAAAACATTTGTTTTTTTTTGTTTTTTTTTTCCGGGACAAAAATCTCCATTTTTTTTATTTATTTATTTATTAATTAATTTATTTTATTTATTAATTTAATGTTTATTATGTAACAGTTTGTTGCCCTGTTTTGTTTGTCGGTTTGTTTTTTGAAAAAAAAAGAATTATAACGAAGCTAAACGAACAACAACAACAAAATATGAATGAATGCACGCATTCACTACAACCCGTCAAATTTCATTTTAATTTTAAATTAATAATAATAATAATTCGGAATAATTTTGTAAATTTATAATTAAAAACAATTTGGAAAATTAAAAATAAAGTGGGGAGGGAAGTGGGGAGAGGGAGGTAGGTCGTAAAGAAAATTGGGGGGTTAAACCGACAAAAAAAAAAAAAAGAAAACTTAAATTATTTTTCTTCGTTTTTTTCCCCCCAGTTCTTCGAATATTTATAACCGTCCGTATTTTTTTTTTTTTTAAAGTGAAACGACCGTAATAAATGATTCGCGGCCTACTTTTTCTTTTTCTTCTGCCACGAACTTTTTTTTTTTTTTTTTCCTCCTTTCCCCCCGTACAAAAGCCCCCCAGATAAAACTTCACATAAATCAGACTTGCAAAGCCCTTTGCAAGTGTTTTTTTTTTCTTTTTTGTTTTTCGCAGGCTAATTTTATTTTATTTTTTTTTTTTTTTTTTCAAGACTAACAACTTCAACTCACTTTTTTTTTTTTTTTTTTTTTTAAAAAAGAATATTACCCAGTATGTTTTCCCATCAGGTAAACCCTTTCATTCAACCAAAAAAAAAAAAAAAAAAAAAAAAAAGGAAAAAAATGAAAAAGAAAAAAAAAAAAACGTCAGTTAAAAAAAATTTTTTCTTTTTTTTTTTTTATCATGTAAAACTTTTCTTTCTTTCTACTCCTTTCACTTTTATATATACATTTTTTTTATTCTCACACTCTTATTCATCTTCTCCCACTTTATTCTACTCCCACTTTTTTTCTTCCAACTTTTTTTTTCTAACGAACATTTACGCTTTTAAAACAATTTATGTAATAATAATAATCAATGTTTAAAATTTTCATTTCCGCTTTTACTTTTATTTTATTTTTATTTTAACGTTAAATTTTCCGTTACTTTTCTTTTATGGTAAATAAATTAGTTTAAATGAATTACTAATTGACTGACTAACTAACTAACTAACTAAACGAATGAACGAACGAACGAAAGATAGAATTTAGTCATAATTAAAATAAAAAAAAATTTTTTTATTCATTATTTAATTCAAATTTTATAAATATATTTAAATTTAACTAGTAATAATCAAAAAAAAAAAATATTTGCTTTTAAAATTAATTAATTAAATTAATTTTACGTAAAAAAAAAAGGAAACGCGACGTGGATGAAAATTTAAACGGAAATGATTATAATCTTTTCCTTAATATTTTCCTTATAATAATAATAATTGAACAAATAAACAAACAAAATGTACGAGGGTACATTTTTTTAAAAAAATAAAATCAAATATTAAAATTGATAAATTCAATAACTGTTTAAAAGAGTGAGAGAGAGGGGGGAAGGAGGGAGGGGAAAATAATGAAAATCAATAGAAATCAGAAATAAGTCTAATCAAAGTTTTAAATTATGAATATATTATTTATACGAGATAGAATATAAAACCGGAAATTAATCATTAAAAAAGTGTAAATAAAAGGAGAGAAAAAAAAATCGTCGTCGTGGCGTCGTGGAAAACATTATGATTTTCCCACATTTATCATTTTTTTCTCCTCCTCCTCTTCTCTTCTCTCCTCCCCTCCTCCACCCTCCTCTTCCCGCCTCGTTTTAAAAGTGGTCGCAGAATCGTTTGAAATCGTTTCGATTGTTTAAATAAGGAGGAAAGGGGTAAATAGGGTGTTAAATTTTGTCGTGGAACTAATTTGTAAGTCAAGCATTGAATTTCTTTTTTTTCTTTCTTTTTGTTTATTATTATTATTATTATTATTATTATTATTATTATTATTATTATTATTATTATTATTATATTCACGCACGCGGCTGTTAAAGTCGTTCGTAATCGTTAAAAAAATAAAAATAAGTTTTATTTTTTATTTTATTCCCACGAAACGAGGTTGCCAACCTTCTCTTTTTTTTTGTTTTCTTTTGAATTTTTATTGTTTTAAAAAACAAAATGCGATCCGTATAAAAAAATGGAATAAAGGTCGACGTTACGATATAAACTGGAAGTGACAGGAAAAATGACAAAATAAAAAAGAAACCGAAAAAAAAAATTCTAAAAATTTGAAAACGTGAAAAGAACGATAAAAATAAAAAGAACAAAACATTTTTTTTTCTTTTTTTTTCGTGAGGGGATTCCGTGAAATTTCAGAGGGATTCAAATTTTTCTTTTTTTTTTTTCTTCTTCATCGGGTTTTTCCTTTTTTTTTTTCCGTTGGAAAAATTTTTGGTTTTAAAAAAATAAAATTGAAGATTTAAATCAAAGGTAAATTTGGAGTTAGGAGGGGATTAAAAAATGGGTTTTGAAAGATAGGGGTTGAAAGTAATTAAAAAATTTTTGTTTTGTATTAACCGCAGCCCCCCACCATTCCCTTCCCTCTCCTCTCCCTAAAAAAAAAAATTAATTTAGTTGACAACGTGGAAAAAATAATTCAATGTCAAACTTTTTTTTTTTATAACCGCATCTAAAAACTTTTATTGATACCATTTTTGCTTATTTAAAACGATGAAAAGTTTTTCCTTCTGCTGTTGTTGTTGTTGTTTTTTTTTTTTGTTTTCATCGTCGGTGTCGTTTTGTTGTTGTTGTTGTTGTTGTTCTCATCCTTTTCGTCGTCGTTATTTTCGTTTTTTTTTGTTTGTTTTTGTTCATTTTTTTCCACCTTTTCTAAATTCAAAAAAAAGTCGATGTAAAAAGAAAGAGAAAGAGAGGAAAATTGATAGCAGAAAAGGCAGTACGGAGGCGGGAAGGGGGGGAGGGAGGGAGAAAAAACGAGAGGTAAAGGAGGTTTTAAATAAACGTGGAACTAATATTGTTAATGACTTTTATTTCGCCCCCCTTCCTTCCTTCCTTCCTTCCTTCTTTCCTCCATTTTCTCGTTTTTTTTTTTTTTATTCAACGACAGGAAAATTTT
>NW_002987112.1:250527-258317 GCF_000006295.1 Pediculus humanus corporis
AACTCACTTCCGGCACCCCCACAACCACCACCATTACCACCACCACCACCAACAGCACCATCATTCTAAAATTTTCCACTGCAAACGTAACGATCCTACTTCATTATCATTATTACTATGTTTTTTTTTATTTTATTTTCTGGTTAAAACATTCGGCGTTTGTTGGAAATAAAATAATAATAATAATAATAATAATAATAATAATAATAATAATAATAATAATAATAATAATAATAATAATAATAATAATAATAATAATAATAATAATAATAATAATGGAAATTTCGAGATAAAAATTTTATTTAAAAACTTTTTAATAATTTATAAATACAGTTAAAATCTTTAAAATAAAAAACATGGCTGCCTGCCACCTTTTAAATCATAAACTTATAAGTCTCTTAAAATAATGCCCAAGTTATAAAATACAACAAAAAAAAAAATTTTAAACTTTTTTTTTGCCTTTTTCCTTACCGTCTTTTTCGTGATGGAAGAACAATAAAACAATTATTATTATTATTATCATCATCATCACTATTATTATTATTATTATTATTATTATTATTATTATTATTATTATTATTATTATTATTATTATTATTATTTAACATTATAAAACTACGTCGAAAATTGTAAATTTTAATAAAAAAAAAATAGAAAAGGACAAAAAACCGACGGGAAAACCAATTAAAAATTTTTTTTTTATGGCTTCTTCAAAAAGAGAAGAAAAAAGTAAAAAATTGGCGGGAATTTTTAAAAACGTCGAATCGTAATAATAATAATAATATTTTATTGTCATAGCTATTGTTGTAATCGTAAGAGTTGAGAATTGTCTTTTATTATTATTATTATTGTTAATAAAATAGTAGTCGAAAATTTTTATTATTTAAATAAGATTATATATTTATTTATTTTAGTGTATAAATGAATAATGTTGAATATAATTTTTATTTAAATAGAAACCTTAAAAATAAAATTTATTAATAATAATAATAATAATGATAATAATGATAATGATGATGATAACGATAATAACGTCTGTGAAAAAATACATATATGAATTTATAAGGTTTAACAACTCGGAAAATTCTTGTTAAGGTTTTTGTTAATTACTCTTCGGGGGGGAAATAGGTAGTAGAAGGGGAAAGGGCGAGAGAAGGAGAGGGTGAGCAAGTCCTCTTGGGGGTCTCCAAATGTAAAATTGACAATTTTTAGAGATTACACGAAAGTTATATTAATTTTTACATAATAATATTTTACACAGACGAAACCATTTTGTTTTATTTCTTTTCATTCGTTTTGATTTTTTTTAATTTAATTTTTTTACCGCTGTCCGCTCCCTTCCTTTTTTCCGTCACCACCCTTCCCCCTTTCCCCCATACCAAAATGTTGTATGCTTTTATATGATTAAGTCATCATGTTACGTTATTTGAATTCGTTCTACGGTTTTACCTGAAAAAAAAAAATAAAATAAAATAAACGAACGAACGTTAGACGAAAACCGTAAAAAAAAAAAAATAATAATAATAATAATAATAATGATAATATTTTATACGAAAGGTTATGATGTTGTACGTTCGTATTTTTTTTTTTTTTAAATGGGAATCGTCTGATAATAAATCAAATAAATATTCGTGAGATATAATATTATTGATGCATTTGTTTGTTGCAGTTTTAATGCATAATTTTATGATAAAAAATGATTAACGAATTTTTTTTTTTATGAATGAATGATTGAATGAAAAGCGAGACAGACAGACGTATCCACACATAGACAGAAGTTTTTGGAAAATCACCAATTCGAAATAAATTTTTTTCTTTTTGTTGTTGTCGGTTGTTGTTGGTCGCTGTTGTTGTTTTGTTTATCGAAACAAATAACCTTTTTAGAAAGCGGGCGTACATATATTTTTATATATATTAATCAATATTTTCTGGCTTTTGTCCACGTGAATGGATTTTTTATTCATGAATTTACTCTCGGAACAATTTTACTGTTTAAATTAAAAATATATATATATATATTCGAAAGAGAGGAAGAGAGAGAGATTGTTTTGTTATGTGAAACAAACAACAACACCCATCGTGACGATGGATCGATTTTTGTGGAAAAAGATTTTTTTTGTTTACCCGTACGGAAACACACTAATTATCGAAAGTGAAAAAAAAAAGTCTAAACCGTGTTACGATTATTATTATTATTATTATATTCTTTCGCGTAATTTTAATAAAATAATAAAAAAAAACTTTGAAATTTCACGCGAGATTGTCGTTGTTGTTGTTGTCGTCATTGTTATAGTTACTTTATTAATTTTGTTAAAATTTCTTAGGCATCTTCTTCACATCTGTTGTGCATTTAAAACACTTTTTTTATATATTTTTCATTACGAAGCTAACACGTTGTACAACGAAAGTGAAAAATAAGTTTTTTTTTTTATACGGGGGGGAAGGAGAAAGGGGGGGATCTTATTATTATTTTTTCTTAAACATAATATTACGATAACAACAACAACAACAAAAAATAAAATAAATAAGAAAATTTTTTAAAATTTAAAGAGTTTACATAAGGTTTTTAATGCGCGACGGAAGTGACGTCACAGAAGTCAAGAAAAAAAAATTAATTTTATTTTATTTACTTAATAAAAAATAAAAATAAAGAGTAAAATTTATAGCGCTATAAATTATTAATAATTTGAAATTTAAAAAAAAAAAACAAGAAAAACGATGATGTGTACGGTTGTTGTTGTTGTTGTTACATCGAATTTTTTTTTTTTTTCCTATTTTGTTTGTAATTATTTGGGAGGATAGATAGGATTTGTCAAATGAAGTCTTTGAGTACACTTAATACAAAAAAAAAAAAAAACGCGTGACGACTGCTAATTTTGTTGACAGCGGGTAGTAATTGGTCAATTATGTGAATCTAAGTGTCGTCGTAGTCGTCGTCGTCGTACTCGTGATTAAACTAATCAATGATTAGTCAATCATTCCATAATATTTTACACTTGACAATTTTTTTTTAAAAATTCTTTCTCTCAGTCTTACAAATTGATAGGGCTAATTTGAAATGAAATCAAACGTAAAACTAAATGACTATTAAAAAAAAAGAGAGAGAGAGGGGGGATGAAGGAGGAAGGAAAAGAGGGAGAAATTTTACCGGGATTAAATTTTTTTTTTTTTTTTTTTTTTTTTGAAATCAAAGTCCTAGTTGTTAATAAAGTCGTAAAAGAAAAGGGAAATGATTTTGAGGGGGTGAAAGGGTGAAAGGGTGAAAGTAAAAGCGGGATTGGGGGAGAGAGGGTGAGTTAAAAAAAAAAAAAAAAGTTTCCTCCTAATCAATCAATTCACGTAATGAGAACACTTAAACATGTCACAGAAAATGTTTTTGACAAGCGTAAAAAACATGTCAAAATGTCCACGTGTTTGCTTCCTCCTCCCACCCTCCCCTCCCTCCAAGGTTTTTTCTTTATTATTATATTTATTTTTTCACGTTCCCTTTAACCCCTTAACCTCATCAACCCGACTGAATTTTTTAAAAAAAAAAAAAAGGCTTAAAATTAACGGTCAGTTAACTTAATCAGTATTTTAATTATTATTATTATTATTAAATTTGTTGACGTATCGACCACTCGACGACGTCATCCACTATCGTTTCCTTCTATCTCTTTTTATTTCCGTTTTAATCCATAACCATTTTGAATCAAAAAGATTGGCGGCAGCAGCAAAAAAAAAAAGGAAAGGAAAGAAAGGAAAGAAAAAGGAAAGAAAAATTAATTAAATTTTTTTTTTTTTTTGCTCCCGTTAAAAATAATAATAAAAGTTAAAAATTATCGAAACGATTAATCACGGTTTTAAACGACTTTTTTCCTTTTTATTTTTTCCTTTGTCTTTATTTTCCTTTTCTTTTTTTTTTTTTTTGTTATTATTATCGTTATTTATTTTTTTTCTTTTTCTTTTTCTTCTTCTTCGTCTGTTTTTATTATCTTTATTACTTTTAAAAATTTTCATTTTTACCTTACGCATCTTTTTTCCTTTTTGTAAAAAAAAAAAAATCAAGTAATCAGTTTTTTTTTTCCTTTTGGTTGAGTAATAATAATAAATGGACTTTTTTTTGCGGGGGGGAGAGGGAGGTGAAGGGATTTCCGTCGAGTATTAATAATAATAATAATGATTTTTCGATAATTGTGAATGAAACAAAAAATTTACGAATTTATTTATTTATTTATTTTTTTTTTTTTGGAGCTCACGTGAAAATTTTTTTTGAAACGGATATAGGAGAAAAAAAAATTATACATTTTTGAATTTTTCCGCTTTTTTTTTTTTTTTTTTTTTTTTTTTTAAGGAAATGATTGATCCATACTTTTCCAATTTTTTTTTTTTTGTTTTTTTTTTGTACGATTAGGATTAGAAAAAAAGAAAAAATGGAAAAAAAAGGAAAGCCTTTTCAATCATAATTGTCATATTTATTTATTAAAAATTCTGAAGTGTGCTAAAAAAAAAATAAATAAATAGGAAAAATGTTAAGAAAATAAAAAAAAAATCAAATCGATGACGATTTAAAAATCTTCGTGGGGGGGGGGGGGGTCAAGAGCAAAAAAAAATGACCACAAAAAACGTTTCGGGGCAAGTAAAAACAGGAAATTAAAAAACAAAAATGGCAAAAAAAAAAAAATTTTTTTTTTTTTTTTAAATTACCCGACGGGTAATTTTTACTTTTTATTTAATAAAGAAAAAAAGAAAATTTGTCGCGGATTTTTTTTTTTTGAAAAAATAAAAAAATTAATATGTGATGATGATGATAATAATATAGAATTATTCGAGACGGTTTTATTTTTTAAAGAAACATTCCAATACGGCAAAAAGGACCCCGGAGATTTCAAAGGAAGTAAAGAAAACCCTGAATTACCCTTTGAAATGATTACAACAATAATACAAAACAGATCATTTCGAAAATAAAATTGTTATGTTAATAATAATGATAATAATAATAATAACAACACGTTTTACGACGGTTTTATTTTACAAACCAAACGAAAATTTAGCCGCTTCCTCTCTACCCGCCTTATTCCGCGCCCGATGGACATTACAAATATTAGTTTTAGGGGATGAAAATTTGTAAATCTTTAGCGACGATGCGCTGTTTTTTTTTTGAAACGTAGAAATGTTTATTAAAAACATAATCGAACATAAAATGTTTACTGATTTTATTTACTTATAATTGCAGTTAGTCCCGATAGAAAATTCTAAATTTCCAAAAAAAAGACACCACGTGATCGATTCGGGCGTTGTTGTTTTTTTTTTCTACAGTTCAAGCATGAAAATTAAAAAAAAAAAAACGTGGGTTAAAACATTTTTTTTTTTAAATGAAAACTCAAGAACCGCCGACATTTTCTTTCCTTCTTTCCTTCTTTTCTTCCTTCGCCGCACAATATCTTCTTTTCGAGTAAAATTTTATAAAAACCATAAAATTTTCAACTTTATTTTTCGAAATATATATACATTTCCAAAAACTTTTTTTTTCTTTTTATATAAAGTTTAAAACGAAAACTAAAATTAAAAGTCTTAGATTCCTTTAGTTTTACCTACCTTTAGTTTTACGTTCTTATACTTCCGGTTTGGTGGCGTATACCTTCCGTTTCGTAGTTTAAAAAGAGTTGAAATAAAAAAAATAAATAAATAAATAAAAAAAAATTTTTTTTTTTTTTTTTAATGGTAAAAATCTCGAATTTCAGTCAAAATATGTTTTAAAAAAAAAAAGAAAAAAGTTCACGTTAAAATATCAAATTTAAATATTATTATTATTATTATTATTATTATTATTATTATTATTATTATTATTATTTTTTCATTCCATTGGGAGAGAAAAAAAAAGAAACCGGGTTAAAAAGGGTAAAAAAGAAAAAGAAGAAGAAAAAAAATTAGCTTTTACTACCACAAAATGGGCGGAAAATCAGATCGAAAACGTTCAAAGTGGTTTAATGAAGTTTAAAATAAAAGGAAAATTGGGTTCAAGAAAAAAAAAAAAAAAAAAAAAGCTCCTTTCTGGATGATGATGCTGCTGCCATCCCACTATCATCTTTTCTCCCCTTTCCCCTTTTTTTTCTTCATCTTTGAAATCTCCTTTAAAAAAAATGAAACGAAAAAAAAAAAGAAAAAAGGAAAACCTGTAGATGATGAAAAACTTTCTTGCATTTTGTTTTTTTTCTTAACGTTTTTTTATTTTTCACTTTTTGATTTGACCTTTTTCTTTTTTTCTTTCTCCCCTCTCGGGATTTCCCCTTTTTATGAATCCCTTTCCCCCCGTAAAAAAAATAAAAATGATTAAATGTAAATTTTTAAGCGGGGGGTTCATTATAAAAACGGAATTGTAATTTTGTAATGGCGTGTTGTCGAATTTTTTAAGAATTTTCTAAATGCTCTCTCTAAAAATTAAGAAAGGTAGTAATAACGGGTTGAAAAATCACGGAAAAGGAAATGAGAGAGAGAGAGAAACAGGGGGAGGATTGAAGAGAAAAAGAGAGAGACAGAGAGAGAGAAGGGTTAATTTGTAAATAAATTATCGATTTGTTTATTGATGTTTTCCATTATTGAAATAATAATAATAATTGCTACCTGTAAATTTATAAAAGCAGGGCTGACAACAATAAAAAAATTTAATCGTTTGTTTACCCTTTTGTTGAACTTGTTGGTAAACAAACGATTTTACTTTATTTTTTTTATTCGAATTTTTCATAGAGTAAAAAAAAAATGAAAAAGAAAGAAAGAAAATTTTCTTTTTTCCGTTTTAATTAGAGTAAAATCATAAAGTAAATAAACATTTAGGATTATGTGCTTCTTTTTATTTTCTTTTGTAGCTTTTTTTTTTTTTTCTACAATAATTAAATTTTAATTTTCTTTTTAAGAATGATGACGTCACAATAAATATAATGAATTTTTGAGGGGAGGGGTGTGGCGAGAAATTTTTTTTTTTCTTTAATGGGATTTTTTTTTCTTAAGAAAAAGATGAAGAAATAAAATCTTGTATGTATTTTAAATAATAATAATAATAATAATAATAATAATAATAATAATAATAATAATAATGATAATAATAATGATAATAATAATGATAATTATCCAAAGTTTATTAATTAAAGTTTATAAGTTTTTATTAATATTTTAAAAAAAATTAATTTTATATAATGATAATAATAATAATAAACGACGATTGAAAATGAAAAAAAAAAAAAAAAAGGAAAATTTTATTTTTAAAGGTCGTTCGATTAAATCCCCCGTTTAAAAACTCTCATCATTTCCGATTTTCGTACTGTAATAGAAGTGTAAATAGAAAAAAAAATGAAAAAAGGCGTTTATATTCTCTATGACAATTTTAATTCGCGTTCAACGTTAAGGAAAAATTTAATTAAAAATTTTTTTTTCTTTTTTTCTTTTTTTTTTCCGTCGCTAATGATAAAAATTTTTTTTTAACGGTAAAATGTTTTTTTTTTTTTTTTTTTTTTTTCTCTATTCCCACGTACTTTTTTTTTCCTTTTCTTTTTCAATTGTGTGCGTTATATCAAAAGTTTTTTTTTTTTGTAAATTTATTTTACTGCGACATATTGAAAACAAAGTAATAAATTTATTATATTTTATTTTTCCCTTGAAAAAAAAAGAAAAAAAAAATTATTATTTCCATATAAATTTTTAAACTTGAAAAAACTAAAACGTTTTTTTTTTTTTTTTTTATGAAAAATATTCCAAGGAAAAAAGAAAAAAGCAAAAAAAAAAAGGAAAATTATTTATTACAACGTTTGCAATTT
>NW_002987112.1:258738-273132 GCF_000006295.1 Pediculus humanus corporis
AATAAATTGTTTCGTGTTTTTTTTTTTAGTTTTTTTATTTTTTGAAACTTTATGCATGTTTTGTTTAGGTGCCGTAAGTATTTGTATATTACTTGAGAAAGTTTAAGAAAAAGAAGAAGGAAAAAAAAAGAGAGAGAGGAAGGAAAAAAAAAGAGAGAGAGGAAGGAAAAAAAAAGAGAGAGAGGAAGGAAAAAAAAAGAGAGAGAGGAAGGAAAAAAAAAGAGAGAGAGGAAGGGAGAGAGAGAGAGAGAGAGAGAGAGAGAGTGAAAAAACGTGCGCAAAATGTTTATCGTGAAACACGATCATAAGAGAGTTAAAGTATTTTATAATTAAAATTTTAACAGCTTTACTTTATTCATTTCATCGTTTTTTCTTTTTTTTTTTTTGTTTCCTTTCCTTTATACTTTTTTTTTTACTTTTTTACCTCCATCTTCTTCTTTTCTTACACTTTGCCTTCGTTCTTCTTTATATTTTATTTTTATGAACAACGTTATGATTGTATAATATTGTATATAAACGAGGGCAATTCGGTTGTTTACGTTAAATTTTTTATTACTTTTACTACTACTATCATTATTATTATTATTATTATTATTATTATTATTATTATTATTATTATTATTATTATTATTATTATTATTAATATTGCATTTTAAATTTTTTTTTGTAGGTTAGCGTTTAAGTTTTTAGTGTTTTTTTTTTTTCGCTTTTTTACTACCCGATGAACTTTTTATTTTAAGACAAAAAAATAAAAAAAAATGGGGAATAAAAATTAATTTTTATCGTCGTAATAAATTACGTAATTTTTTTTTTTATTATTTAAGTTGTCGTGATTTAAAATTTTCTTTTACTGTTTTCTTTTCTTTTTCGGTAGAGGAAAAAAAGAGTAACGAATCGTTGATAAGGAAAATAAAAAGACGCATTCTCATTGGTTAAAATTTTTTAATACGTAACGTTTTCTGATTGGCCGATCGCTCGGGCGTCATATATTTTAAACTGCCACCTACCGTATATAAATGTAAACATAATTAAAATTTATTAATGTTATCAAACGTGTAAGGTCGACAACACTCTTGAAATTAAAAATTGACGAATGGTAATTAAAAAAAAAAAAAAAAATTTTTTATTTTCATTTTTGATTAAAAAAAAAAAAAAAAACGCACGCGTTATTAAGAGGAAATAAATAAAAATTATTATTTTTTTGTTGGTTTGCTTGTTTGTTTGTTTGTTTATCAGGAATCAGAAAAAAAAGTTAACACAGAACTAATTAAAGGATTTTTTTTTTAATATATATATACAAAAATATAACGGTTTTTATATTTATATTTCCTTTCGTTAAAGAAAATAATAATAATAATTATTAGTTTGAGTGAAAGAGTAAAAAAAAAAAAAGATGAAAAGGAAAAAAAAAATCCTTTGAGAAAAAACAAAAACAAACAAAGATTTTTTATTTTTTATTTTTTTTCCGATTGCGTCGTCCTTTTTACTTTTTTTTTCTGTTTGTTTGTTTGTTTGTAACTTTACCGTTTTCGCTTTTTTTTTTTTTTGTTATCATTCTACAACCTCGGTAATCATTAATTTTACTTTTGATTACAATTCATTAAATATTTGCCAGGATTTGCCCTTTTTCCCCTCTCTCTCTCCTTCTCTCTCTCCTTCTCTCTTTCTCTCTCTCTTCTCTTTCTTTATTATTATTATTATTATTATTATTGAAAATTTGCAAACTTTGAAAAACATTTTTTTTTTTTTTCATTTAAATAAACTAATCATATTATAATTATTATTATTATTATTTGCGTTTTGTAAACACGAAAGAACCGGAATAAAAATAACATTTTATTAATAATAATAATAATAATCTTTTAGGAAAAATTCAAATAACAAACCGGTAAATAATAATAATAATAATAATGGGAGTTTGTTAGGGGAATGTTATTAACCGATCGAAATTTAATAAAAAAAAAATAATTTTATTGCATTATTATTATTATTATTAATATTAATATTCGAGTGAAATTTTTTTTTTTCTTGTTGTTGTTCGACAACAAACAAAAGTTGTTACTTGTTGTTTATCGTATTAGAAAAAAAAAATTTTGCTTGAAATGTTACCGTAGTGACGTCATAACCGAAAGTAAAATTTCCTATCTATACGTTATTTATATTTATTACATTAAATAAATTGTTATAAACTATTAGAACGGTTTTTTTTCGAAAGATAGAGAGAGAGAGACAGAGAGAGAGAGAGAGAGGGGGGGGAAAGTTTTTGAAGTAGAAAAACAATACAATAAAATAATCAACGTGCAAATAATAATAAAAGGAAAAAAAAGAGAAAGAAAGAAAAAGAAAATTTCGTAAAGTCAAAGTTTTTTTTTTTTTTTTTTACGATTGTTAAAATTCTTCTGCCTGAAACAAAGGGTTGTTGTTGTTGTTGATGTTTTCAAAAAGTTAGAAAACAACAAAACAAAAAAAGAAAAAAAGATAAAGAATGAAAAACGAACAACGCAAATTTAAAAAAAAAAAAAATAAAATAAAATAAGGAGTCGAAAAAAAAATGATTATTATTATTATTATTAATAACGAATCTTATTTGTTTGTTGTTGTTGTTGTGAACGTTCGAAAACGTTTTTGAATGAAAAAATTATTTATTTTATTTTCACGGGTCAATAAATTAAATTTTTGTCTTTTTAGTAAACGGAAACGCCATTTTTTTTTTTTTTGTAAATAAAAATTTTTTCTCAATTTTTTTCTTATCATCATCATTATTAATATTTAAATTAAAAGTTTTTTGGACTTTTAAAAAATTACAAATTATTATTCGTCGAGTGTTGTATGGATTATTATTATTATTATTAAATTTTAAAATATTTAATTTACAAAAGGACAAAAATAAAAAAAAAATTTTTTTTACGCAACGGCAATCACGACATGCACGCACCTTTTTTTATTTATTTACCCTTCGTCGCATTTTATTTATTAAATTTTTTTAAAAGAGATTTTAAAAAAAAAAAAGAGAAAAATTTAATAAAAAAGTGGCAAAGAATTTATTATTATTATTATTATTATTATTATTATTATTATTATTATCATTATTATTATTATTTTTTTTTTTTCTTCTTGTTTTACCTACCTTCTGCCTTCTTCTTCATCCCCCTTGATATTAAATTAAAAATAAAATTAATTAAAACTTCAACCGAAAAACGAATAATAAAAAAAAAAAGATGAAGAAGTAAAAAAAAAAAAAGGAAAAAGGGGGGAAAAAAGGAAAAAACCTTTGACCTTTTTTTTTTTTTTAAACTAGAGAGAAAAGTAAAAAAAAAAAAATTATTGGATAACAGATTCCGTTATCAACTTATTTTACTTAAAGGTATATAAAAAGTGAAAAAAAAAAATGAAAAAACGCTTTCATCATATTAAACTCCATTAAAAACAAATAGAAAATAAATTTTTTTCTTTTTTTCTTTTACTCTTTGTATCTCACGTTTTGATTAGGTTTTTCATTTTTATAATAACTTCATGTAAATATCTATACTCTTTTACTTCCTCTCTCTCTCGGTTTCCTTTTTCGTCTCTCTCTCTCTCTCTCTCTCTCTCTCTCTCTTTTTCGCTGTATGTCTCTACTTGTGTTTCTTTCTCTTTCTCGTTGCCTCTCTTGCAGTACGTCTCTACCTCTCTCTCTCTGTGGGTTTTTTTTTTCTCGTTGTGTGTCCCTCTTTTTCATTGTATGTATTTCTCTCTTTCTCTCTCTTTCTCATTGTACGTTTTTCTCTCTTTTTTTCGTTGTCTCTCTCCCTCTATCTGTGTATTTCTTTTTCTTTCTCTCTCTCTTTCTCACTTTACGTTTCCTCTTTATCCGTCTTTTCCTCAGTGTGTGTGTGTATCTCTCTCTCACTGTTTCACTTTCTCGTTGCGTATGTCTCTCTGTCTCTCTCTCTTTTTCTATTTTATTTAGTTTTTTTTTTTTTCATATTCTTTTTCTTTTCTTAGATTTTGTGAGTAAGATTACGCGAATTAAACAATTTAATAAAATTACATTAGTTAATAGGATTTAATTTTCACTTTAAATAAAATCATATTATCATTATCATCATTCGTTTTTACGTCTATCGTATGTAATCTGTTCGGTTATAGTTTTTTTCTTCTTCTTCCTCTTCTATTCTATAATAATAAATTAAACCATAACGAAGCTTTGTAATATTTTATAGCACGTGTTTTTTTTAATTACCCGGATACGTTTATCAAGTTATTTGAAAACAAATTGGATTTTTTTGTAATAGTGATAAAAACGCTCTATAAATTTATAGATCTTTTATAGTTTATAGTTGTCGATTTTTCAATCGTATTTTAATGTCGTAGGATCGTTAGGAAAACGGAAAAAAAAGTTCGGAGTAAATAGTTTAATTTCATTTTTTTTTCTTTTTCTCGCGTGCGTTTGGAAAATTCGTGAGAAGTTAATTTAAATTATTATTAACTTAAATCATCGTCTTCTGCTTTAGAAAATTTTTCATTTTAAACCTTTTTAGCATGCATGTAAGGGTTGGTCGAAAGAAGTAGAGGAGAGGGAAGGGGGAAAACAAAATAAAAAAACAAAAAAGAGGTCTTAAAACTTTTGTTGTTGTTGTTGTTGTTTTTGCAATTTTAAAACCGTATATGCGTATTGATTATACCCTTTTTTTTTATTTATTTATTTTTTTTGGTTGTTTTGCAGGTAACAAACAAACAAACAAACGAACCAAACAAAAAAAAAAATACAAAACAAAAGAGAAATTTTTTTACTCTAATGTGATTTTCATGTTTTCCACAATTCATTCTTCAATTATTACGTAAAAACTTTTTTTTCATTGCTTTTTGTTTTTGTTTTTTGTTTTATTTTTTCTTTATTACTTTTTTTCTTCTTATTCTTCTTTTTTTTTTTCTTGCATTTCATATTTTATTGACTGCAATTTTTTTTGTTTTGTTTTGCTTTGTTTTTCATCGCGTTCTCGCCTTTTATTATGTGATCGGGATTTATTAATATAAAAAATAAATAAATAAATAAACGAGATTTGAATATGTTTAAAACATAAAAAAATTTTTATTTCATCATCATCATCATCATTATTATTATTTAAAAAAAAAAATTAAACCGGAAATGAAATTTTGGTTAATGATATTTCGTGTGTTAATCGCGCCTACGTTTATTATAATTCACCTTCGTCGTATTTTCGTTTCTTTTTTCCAAGTAATAAAAAACGATTTTTTTTTTTGATGCATTTGCTTCCTGAACCGTTTGGGTAATAAAAAGTAATATATATATATATATATATATATATATATATATATATATATATAACATTATATTTTATGTTTTCTTCTTTCCCCACCCCCCTTCTCCCCCCATGTTCTCCCCAAAGAAGTTTGAATTATATAAAAGGGATGTGAAAAATGTGTCAAAAATACGAGTTTAAGGTGAACTCCTCTTCTTTTTTTTTTTTGTTGTTGTTGTTGTAATTCAACGAAGCAAATCATATAAAAAAAAAAGGGGGAGAAAATAACCGGATATGAAAAGAGAGAGGGTAACTTTAAGTAGTAACCTTCTTCTAGAATTTTATTCGATTTCAATGATGAGTTAAAAAATTAAAACTAATAATAATAATAATAATAACTAACCGTGACCCCGTGTTAAGGTAATAACAAGAACAGGTGTCATCATCAAGGATTTTTTTTTTCAGGTATCGCGATCGGTAGTAACAGGTTTTTTTTTTGTTATTATTCCCACACTTTTTGGCATTTAGAAAAAAACAATATGGCGTCCTTTTTCGAATCGTGTAATATTATTTTTTTAAAGATAGAAAAAAAAAATTTGATCAAAAGGCGGGAAAGAATTTTTTTAAAAAAGGAAAAGTAAAAAGTGCTACAAGTACTACTGCCAACCACCATAAAATTTACTTTTTAAAAGAGTGAGAGAGAGAGAGAGAAAGAAAGAGAGAATGAGTGCGTATAAAGTTCAGTAGTTTTAATCCGGATTAAGTAAAAGAACTTATTTAACTTTTTTAATTGTACATCAGAACAACCCAAAGTTTTTTTTTTTCCAGTTTACGAACATAACATTTGCCTTCTTTAAAAAAAAAAAAAAAAATGTTTATTCAACATACGAATTCGTTTATTTTATTTTCTTTTTTCTTTTACTTTTCGTTGGCTAAAGTTAAAAAAAAAAGAGAGAGAGAGGGTAAATTAGATGTACGTGTACACGATTTTAAATACTAAAATTTCCTTTCCCCCCACTCTCCAACATAAAAGTAAAGGATTAAAAAGGAAAAGAAGAAATTTTTTTTTTTTGGTACATTTTTACCTAAAAACTAAAAAAATTTCATTTAAGTTTTTGACATTTGATTTTAGTTTTTTTTTCCTTTTTTTTATAATAGGTTTTACGATATTTATAAAAAAAAACTATGACGAAAAGAAAATCGATAAAAAAGGTTTGAGAGAGAGAGAGGGAAAGAGAGAAAACCAATGTTAATGTTGTTGTTGTCGTTGTTGTTTTTATAATAAAAATAACAATTTAATGTTTTAGCTACTGGTATTCTCCCCCCCCCCATTCTCTTCCCCTCTTAGGAAAACAAGAAAACCTTGTTTAAGATTATTTCATTTAAGAGGGGGAAGAGAGGGGGGGGAAAAAAGAAAAAAAAATTAAAAGTCATTTTCTTTAAATTGACCCTTTTTTTTCCTTTTTTTTTTTTTTGGAAAGAAAACTTAATTTTAAATTAAGTACTTAAGTCTGAAACAAAATTAAACCTTTTAAAATTTATTTTAACCGCAGATGAATAACTTTTATTCTGTTGGATTTTAAAAGAGAGAGAGAGAGAGAGAGAGAAAGCTTTCCGTAAAGCTTTTAAGAAACAATTATTATTATTATTATTATTTTTTCATCTTTTTTTTTTTTTTTGAAAGTTATTCACTTTTTTTTCCTATTCCTTTCCTTTCCTTTCCTTCCTTCCCTTTTTTTTTGTTCCCTATATTGTTTCAAGTGACGCTTTTTTTTTTCTTTCAAATTCCACAAAACGACAACGATTATTATTATTATTATCATTATTATTATTATTGCTACTTTACTTTTTGGTTTAAATTTAAAAAAAAAAAAAATTTGAAGTAATTAATTATGTAAATTTTTTAATTTTTTTTCTTTTTTTTGTTTCAGGTAAAAATCTTTTCTTTTTATTTTTTTTCGTTGTTCGTTCGTTGAAATTCGGAGAAAAATTTTATTAATGACGTCACTAAAAGTAAAAAAAAAAAATTTTCCCACGGATCCGTCGTAGAAAAAAAAAAGGTAAGTAATAATAATTTGTTGTGTAAATATTACAATCGCTGACCATCTGACGTTAAATTCTCACCCGTAAAAGGTAAATAAAAAAAAAATGTCGTAGGAATGAATGAATGAATGATTGAACAAACAAACGAGGGAGAAAAAAAATTAACGTGCGTAATCAATGCTTGCCAAAATTTTTTAGAGAAAAAAAATAATAATTTTGTTGTTTGTTTACTCTGTTATCGATTAATTTTCCTTCTCCGCCTTCCCGCCCGCCCTTCATTCAGGATTAAATTTCAAGGTCAAGGTTATGAGTAAAAATTTCCCACGGATAAAAAAAAATGGCGGATTTTTCTCGTCGTTTTGAATATTATTACGAAAAAAAAGCAAAAACAAGAAGAAAAAAAACTCATGAAAAATTTTTTTAGTTGGATTTTATTGACGTGATATCATTTTTCAAGAACGAACCGAATCAATCATTTAGCTCTTCCCCCCTTTCCCTCCCCCATCTTCCTACCTTCCCGCGAAAATTTTTTTTTTTTTTTTTCGTCTCGAGAATAATTTTCTATAATGGATTAAAAAAAAAAAAATGGCGGCGGATGAATGATTTTCTTTCAAATAAAAAAAATAAATAAGTAATATTTAAAAAAAGAGGAAAAAACGTTTGCCATTAATATTTTATAAAAAAATGTGGTTTTATGCTAAAACCAAATCATTTTTTGCTGTAAATTTCTTGTTTCGAAAAAAAAAAAAATTTTCGGCAGTTTATAGCGGAGGAATTATAATGGGGCGTCACTAACTCTTGTTATTTTAATAATAATAATGATAATAGTTTTTTTTTCTGAAACTGTTTTGAAATTTCGAATTAATTTAAAGTTTACCGGAGTGTATACGATTTTTTTTTTCGGCAAAAGACACTTATTTTGGCGGGGAAATGACTTCCAACGATAATTATTTAACTCTATTTAATGTAGTTATAAGCAATTAAATTTGATTCGATGCGTAAAATTTAAACACGAGTGGGCGTTGTCTAGTGCCACGTAATTTTTTTAAACATAAATTTTGTTGTGCACTTATGTAAGAAGTATTAATAATCCACGTAATTTTTTTTTTTTTTTTTTTTGTATTCCATTTGATAAATTACTTAAAAACTTTTATTGTTTTGTTTTTTAATGTTGGCACTTTTATTCCCTCTCCTATCCATTATTATTATTATTATTTAAAGCGTCTTCTGCTAATTATTAATAAAACAAACGATACGAAACGTTAAGTTATATGTGAGTTTGTCAGATGGATATCATAAAAAAAATTCGATAGTAAAAAAAAAAAAAAAAAAATTAAACAATTTAATGTATAATTTTTGTAATAATAATAATAATGATAATAATAACGGTAGCGATGGGTGTAATGACGTCACGGTAAATTGTAAAAAAAGGGTTCGGTAGCTGGTAAAGTATGAAATTAGTTTCTCATCAAACAAAAAGATAGAAAGAGAGAGAGAAAAAAAAGGGTTAAAAAACATTCGAAGTGACCCAGAACCGGAGGGTAAAAATCCTACACGAACGCATCAATTATTATTTTTTTCCCTTTATTATCATCGAATTTTAATAATGATAATAATGATAATAATAATAATAATTAATAAACGGAAAAATTTTCATCAAAGAAATTTTTTTTTAACTTTGTTTTTTGATTTTTTATCAAAGATATTTTCCGCGGAGAGGGAGAGAGAGAGTTAAAAAAGTTTTCCTTTTTTTTGTTTTTAATTATTTATTTATTTTCCTTTTCTGCCACGTGTTTTTTTTTTTTTTTTTTTTTGAATTGATGCCACTTTGTCCCGTCAGTATCAGTACCCTTCAAGGATGCGTATTTTTTTTCTTACGTAATTTTTGTTTGTTTTTCCGATTGATTCTTACGGAACACCTAAAATTTCTGGAAGGGGAGCGCTCGCTGGAGTAAAAATCGCATTTCGGCCTAAACCCAACCTCCCCCGAAGGCATAACCATCAGGTCCGTATCCGTGAAAGTAAGAAACGAATCTCCCTCTGGCACAACCGGATATGGAAATTTGTTTCACCCGATGGGGGGTTTTTCCTCCCATCTGGTAGAACATTCCCGAGATCCTGCCTCCCACGATCAAACTTTTATACATGTTTTGTTTACTGATATAGAATGAAACCTCCCCGAATCCATTTTTTCGATCCGGCTTCACTCTTTGCAATATTTTACAATCCTTTAAATAATAATAATGATGACGATGATGATTATTATTTACAACGATTTTAGTTACAAAAATTACAAATATCATTAACAAAATGTGCAAGTTTAGTGACACGACAAATTTTTCCGTTAAGAAACGTTCAAAAAAAGAAATTTTCAAAAATTTTTAATAGAAAACTAATATACCTGGTCTTGATTGACTGACTGAAGAAGAATGATTGAATGAATGAATGAAAATAAGGCCGGACGGATTGTGAGAAAATTTAAATTAAACATACACGTGAATTAATTATGGAAGTTTGTTCGTTCCGTTTAATAAAACTTTTTTTTGGGGATTTTAAAAGGATTTTTATTTAAAAAAATTTATTTAGTGATAACATTGATAACAATTTTATAACATTGATAAAATAAAATGGGGTCGTTAAAAAAAAAATGATAACAAGCATCGTTTGTAAATACGCGCGTGTGTATTTTTTGATTTGAAAATCGCACGGCGGCGTTCAAATTATCCCTGGAAGGTCTCGTTTATTATTATTATTATTATTATTATTATTACTATTATTATTATCGTCATCATCGGAAGAAATTTAAAGTTATCACCGACAGGGTAAAAAAGGGGAAAAAAATAATAATAATAATATGAGTGAGTATTGAATTCGTTATTTGGGTCGTTACAATCAATTTTGACCTTTCCCCTTTCGCCCTTCCCTCATACCGTAAGAGAGACTCTTGTATCGTTATTATAAATCTAAAAAAAGGTTTTTCTAGAACATTTTTACGAGGCCGTTCGGGATACGAAAGAGAGATTTTCTTTTTTTTTTTTTTTTCCTTTTTTAAATGGAAATTTTTCAGGGTTTTGAATTTTTTTTTTTTTGTTTCGAAATTGTTCGAACGAACGCTCGAATTCCATTATTATTATTTTTAAACGGAATTTTTTTTTTTTTGCAAAAGCCTGAACGTCTGTCGGATGCACACGTGAAAAAACGCGTTCGCGTGCATAAATATAATAAATTTAATTTTTATCTTCGATACATCACACTCGGAACGTTTTAAATATATAAAAAAAAAAAAAAATGCATTTCGAACGCGTAAATTTTTTTTTCGATTTTTCCAAATCTGAAAAAAAAATTTTTTTAAAGACGTTCGAAAAACGTTGGAAAATTTTTTTTTGGGTTCGATTCACGATTCAAACACAAATTTTAAGAAATGAACGCGATGAAAAAGAAAACAGGAAAAAAAAAGAAAAACGTTCGAACGTTCGGTAGAAAAAAAAAACTTTTCAACTCATTAAAATTTAACTTTAATTTTTTTTTTTCGTCTTAATGTGGCGAACGTTGTAGACAAATTAACGAACGCCCCGTTTTTTTTCTAACCCTCTTCCCTATTTATCCTCGTTATTACCTTTCCCCCCTCCCCCTCCTCATCCCCCGTTCTACCTCCTCTTGTTTTTCTCAAACAATTTTTTATCATTAACTTTTTTAAATTGCGTTCAAACGTTTTATCTGTCATTGTTTACAACAATACGAATTCAAACAACAATCGATGCAAAACTAACAAATTGAAATTATTATTCGTTCGCATCGTGTTTACAACAAAACAATTTTTTTCACGGACCGAACGCGAATGATAAAAAATCATCATCATCATCATCATCATTATTATTATTATTAATTTGAATGAATTATTATTTAATTGTGTTTTCCCGTTCGTTCGTTGAAATTTTTTTTTTTTTTTTTTTTAATTTTGTTCGCATCGATTAATTTAATTTAAACCGAGTTGAAAAAAAAAGAAAAGAGTTTTCACTTATTATTATTATTATTACGAGTCGTCTGCTTTTGATAATTTTAGATTTTAATGAACCTTTTATTATTATTATTATTGTTGTTCTAAAGGTTGATTTTGGGGATTTTACTCTTGGATAAAAAATTACTTTTTTCTATCTTTTTCATTGTTTTTTTTTAAAAGTCGTACCCGTTCGTCCGAACGGCGGTTACTCTTTCTCTCTTTCTTTTATTTTAATAAGTTAAGAATCGTCTGAACAAAATTTATCAAATCTAATCTCATTATTACGGTTATTAACTTTCGAATTTAATTTTTTATTCTGCGTCGTCGAGTCAGACGATTCGAGAAGAAAAATTTTCTCATAATCAAAATAAAAAATTGTTTTTAATGGTTAAATATATATATAAATATATAAATTTAACGACCGGTTTCATTTCATATGCGAATAACAAACGATAAAAAAACAAACAAACAAACAAACAACAAACGATTACGAGCGAGTTATTGTTGGTTGGTTGTTTTTATTATATGCGCTCGCATAACGTTCTCGTTCGTATTCAAATGAATGTTTTTTTTTTCGTTATTAAATTTGATGGAAAAAAAATTAAAGTAGTTTTAGTTGTAGTTAAGGGGTTAATAGCTGCGTCGAATGATAAGAAGTCGACCGGAAGTCGCGAATGAAGCACATTGAAAATTGATGAGAAATTAGACTCCGAATAATAAAAAAAATTTCCCATTATTTAAGGTCTTTGAACTAAATTTTTTTTTTTTTTTTCTCAACAATAACAAAATAACTTCGTAACAATGAAAAATTCACTTCGTAATTTATTATCATTATTATCATCATTATTATTATTATTTATAATTTACGTACTCGTTTTTTTTTTTTTTTGACGTTCTTCCAGACGAAAATTTCCATAAAAAAAAAAAATTATTGAGAACTCGTTTTACTTTTTAAAAAAAGGAAAGAAAAATTTTTTCAATTCATTGTTTAGGGGAAAGTTTAGAATAAAAATGATTATGTTAATTACTTCTAATAGATTTATTATTATTATTATTATTATTAACGTGTGACGTAGGTAAGAGTGAGGAGCTATAAACTATAATTTATAATTTTATAAATATAGCATCAATTTTATAGCTTTTCCTTTTTTTTTGGGGGAGAGGGGTTTAGATGAACGATAATAATAGAAATGATTTGTTTTTGTTATCATTATTATTATTATTATTATTTTTTATAGTAAAAATTTTAATGAAACGATAATCACGTATTAAAATAAATTATATAGTTTAATAATATAGCGCTATAATTTATTTTCATTAATAAAAAAAAAGAAAAAAAAAGAAAAAAAGAAAAAAGTTATAAAATTTTACATATATATTTTATGAGAAAAAAAATTTTTTTTTAGTTTTTTTCTTTCTCTCTCTCTTTCTCTTTTTTTCTTTACCTACCTAAATATCTCTCTCTTTCATTGTGCAACATTTTTCAAATTTTATTGCATATTTTTTTCTCCAGAGAATTATTCCAAAAAAAAATAATTTTTTTTTTTTTTATTTTATTTTCGTGCAAGATCAAAAGTTATGTTATTGAAATATAAATCAAATTTTTTTTTTTTTGACCTGATAAAATTTAAACGGAGGAAAGGGAGGGAGGGAGGAGGAGAAAGAGGGTAGGTGAGTGGGCGTACGTGTGGGAGGGATGTCGTCAGGTGAATTTTTTATTATTTTGATATTATTTTCGAAAACAAGAGACAAACAAATAATTAAATGAATTTAATCAAATGGAGGAAAAAAAGAAAAAAATGTTTTTTAAAATAATAAATATCTGTATGTATGTATAAATAACCGAAAAAATGTTTTGCGGCTAACCGAGTTGTTGGTTTTTTTTTTTTCCTTTGGCAAATTCCCCGCCCCCCTCCATCCTTTGCGGAGTTCAAGTGGCAGGTGCAAAAAAAAAACACAAAAAAAGGAAAGAGAAAAAAAAAATGACGACGATGACGCCGACGCATTTATTTCGAAAAAAATTAAAAGAATAAGAAAAAGCTATTCGAATTTTTCTTTCCTCTCTCTCTCTCTCTCTCTCTCTCTGTGTCTCTTTCTCTCTTTCTTTCTATTTCCTTTTCCTTTCACTTTTTTTTTCTTATTTTCTTCTTTTCGGTATAAAAAAAAACGTCATCGTTTATTTTTTTATTTTTTAAAATGCAAAAATCGTCTTCAACTTTTTCTCCTATTATTATTATTATTATTTTCCTTTTAATTCATGAAAGAAAACGAATATGGTTGGTTCGTTGTTGTTGTTGTTGTGTCGACATCGTGCAAAAAAAGGTTTTTGAAAGGTTTTTTGTTGTGTGTGGAATCAAAAAAAATATTTATACATTTAAACTTGATGATCGTTCTAGAACTTTTCTTTTTATACGACAAAAGAAAAATAAAAACACAAAAATCTGTTGCTTTTAGGTTTCTCCCCTCCCTCCCCCTCTCTCGAACAAGAAAAATTCTTTTTGTTTACATTAAAACCTCAAATTCATTTCGGCAACCATTTTTTTTTTTTTTTTATTTTTTAATTGTAAATGTTGTCCTTACAAAAAAGAAGAGAAAAAAACCGCCGCCGCCGACGATGATCGGCGGTGGCGGCGGTAAACTTTATAACAATAATAAACTTTAAATAATAAAAAAACATTGCGGTTTAAAATAATTTTTCCTTTTTGGTTAAATATCATTCTCTCACTTAATTAAAGGTGTTTCAACTATATAATTCACAATTGAAAATTATCATTATCATCATCATCATCATTATCATCATCATCGTCGTTAACTATATTAAATATATATATACATAAATAGAAGAATTTTATGCGTGTACGCAATATTTTCTTGTTAATGTCGCGATATTAATTACAAAATTTTAATCAACTCAAACTAATATAAACGAGTAGGAGTAGGATGATTCGAGTGTGTGTTCGGGGCGGTAAACGTGGCAGGAGAAGGAGCGGAATACGTGGCAGGAACGGCGGCGGTTCATTATTAAAAATTTTAATAACTCTTTAATGTGTGAACTTATATCATTGTATACACAATTACAATCTCAGAGATTTATTGTGACCGTACATA